>NC_058520.1:280031837-280034337 GCF_904849725.1 Hordeum vulgare subsp. vulgare
GGCATTTTTCCACATCCAAAATAAATACTTCAAAAAAAACGTTTTTTTTTAGAAAATCCCTAAATTGGTTTATTTTCTTTTTGCAAATATTTTTCAAATAAACCTTGGGTTTTATGGTCCAAATATTTCAAAGGAATATCCCCGGTTTGGAGGGTCATGTTCCTCCTCTCTTTCTTGCTTGGCAAGAATTATTTTTGGGGTATTTCTCAGGGAAGAAAAATATAGAAGCAAGGGCAAATATTTGAAAGGATTCAAATGCAAACTCCGTTCAAATTCTTTATAGTTGAAGAAGTCATGTCATCTTCTCTCTTTGCTTTTAAATGATTGAATTTGAATTCCCGGAGAAGGGGAAAGTCATTTTATTCCCTCTCATTCAAAAGTTTTGAAAAGATTTCAAATTTCACTCAAGCTTTCAATCACTCAAGCAACCAAACAATCATTCTAATAATTATATTAACATTCCAAAATTTGGGATGTTACAAACCTACCACACTTAAAATGAATCTCGTCCTCGAGATTCGAAGAGGCTAGAAAGAAAGGTTAGGGTTTGGGGGTCTTCTAACAATTCCAATCTCCTGCAAAGTGGGGTGCTACCACACTTAAAATAAGAGTTACCGGTCCCTCAAATTATTAACAATCCTCTGGGATCTTGGCATCTGACTCCTCACATTTTTTATGGTAACTACTTTGGTGAAGCTCTTCCATTGTATTCATAATGTTTCCATCAAAATCAAGGGTTCTTCTATTGATATAAGCTTCTTCCGTCACTGGGTCTTCTTAACTGTCAGGTCTCGTGATCATTCTAAATAACTTATCGATGATTCTCATGGTGGTCTACCATTTGTGGTTATCCTGCGGAGAGAGAGGTCTTGGCTTCATCCTCACCGTAAAATTTCCTACGCGTGACAACAAGTGCCATGTACATGGGGCGTTCATCATACCATTCTAAGGCTTAAACAAAAGCTTCAAAGAACGTCGTCTCTCTATATGGGTAAGTCTCTCAGATTTACCATTCCGAATAGCAAGATAAATGATAAGAGTAAGTCGTCATGGTGATCAATCCATTCTGCACCCAAATCATTTCTCTGTATAAGGTTTAGCGAATCTCGCATTCTAACACTTGGGCATCCTCACAAGCATTGCATAATTTCTCTTGTCCACGAACGAAGTTCGGATAATCCGTTGGTTCTGTAAGCTGAACGAAACATCTATCGTATCTTCACCACTCTCAGGTTTCCGTATGCTCCTAAGAAAACGTTTCCTGATCCATCATAGCTTCTTCCATAAATCATATTCATTTCATAATCAATCCTTTATTACATCCTTGCTTTCTTCAAAATTCCAACTCAAAAGTAATTTATTACAAATGATGCCATCCACATTGTTCGGTATGGTCGAGCATTTCTGCCAACATTATTCATTCATCTCTCTTGGAGGTACTTTAGTTCCACTCGAACTTTCCGAGGTGCTCCTTGAAATCATCCATCTTTCGCTTCATCATTGTGGTCATGAGCTTCATCTCCATCATCTCGGCATGCACTTCACTCAGGTATTCCTGGGTATGACGGAGTCTTGCTTCAAGTATTTCTCCAATCTGACGTATGGCTTCCATGGCAGCTTCACGAACAGCATCAAAGAAGGTTGCTCATGGTAAACATGAAATGAAAAAGTATTGCCCCATAGTCTTTGGACAAACTCCTTTCACATGTTGGAGGTGTACTTCCACATACCAAAGTTCTACTCCACTTTCCATGAATGGGTAGCCTTTGTAGACTGCATCCCCTTCAAGATGAATATGCTTCATCATGTCCTTCAGGATTTTCAGGTAATCAGGATCACTGGTCAGGGTCATGATCGTTTGTGGGCTCTTGAGGAATGACTCGTAGAGAGTTGCCATCTGCAGGTGTGAGTAAATAGGCACTCAGAGGAATGTATATGTCTCCTTGGTAGTTATGGCACATTCCTACTCAGTGGATCCTGTGGGTTTACGGATTACTACCACACTTAAATGAATTATACTCATGCCTGCATAGACCATATTTCTCTTATCCGCATAAGTGTTCAGAGATCTTTGCTCGTAGAGAAACATCGCATACAGTTTCAACAGAGGAAATCATGAGACAATAAATTCCATTTATTCATGATGTTATTACAATCTGAGGGACTTCTGTTACAAAAATTTCACTCCATTATCTTATGAAAAACAAGAGTGCTTCCGATTACACTTATTGCCATGGTCAAAACTTTAACTACTCCATTCTAGCTTTCTTCCCTTGTGGACAATCGCTGGCAAAATGTCCTGCTTCCTTGCAATGAAAACAAATGAGTTCTGACAAGTCTCGAGGCTTCTTAGCTTTTGCTTTTGCTCCTTGGATTTCCGGCTTCCTTCCTGAGCACATGTATTTGTGGTGGCCAAATTCCATACACTTGTAACATCTGACATGACTCAGGTCTATATCTGCAGAGATTTGGCTCTTCCGAGAGTATTTTTTCTTCTTTC
>NC_058520.1:280061837-280066837 GCF_904849725.1 Hordeum vulgare subsp. vulgare
GGATTCATGCTACAGGATCGAGGTGCATATTCCCGGAAGGACATTCGAGCCGCGCACTGAGCCGATGGATTTCAAGTTCATCGCACCCAGCTGGATTCTCGGAAGGGACATGGCGATCCATTGTGCACTCGGACGTATCAAGGATAAATACAAAGGATGCCCTATTTCTCCAGACCTATTCGTTGTATCCTGGAGAAATGAAGACGGAGACATCATCTCAAGCAAGACCAACGACGCTCTCTTATCTTATGCCCAGACCTTGGAGAAGCACAGCGTAACTCTAGAGTATCACGCGATCAAGGAAGCCAAGAAGATCAAGCAACTGTCACTCCGCGAGCTTGAGCTTGAAGATGCAGCCCAGGAAGCCCACTATGAGCATGAGCTGGAAGTGAAGGACTTTCTGGAGCGGATCGAGAAGCTGAAGACTCGAGTTGCATACCTGGAGGAGGAACTGGACATGGGCGAGAACCTTCATCCCGAAGGAGACGTAGCCCCCGTGATCAGCAACGACGAGGACTATGAAGAAAGCTCCACCGAAGGACCCGACACTATGCTATTTTGAGGAGGACACTTAGACTAGACCACCAATTTTTACTTTATCGTTTTACGTTTTAGGCCGATGTTTAGGATTATCGATTTTGTATCCTCGTGTGAACCTTGGTGATGTTTGAATAAAATGTGTGGTGTGATATTTGTGTGTTGCATTCATATGGGTAGTGTAATTCCTCTAGACCATTGTTCTATGCTAATCTCACCCCTCTACAAACATCAGATGCCTCCAAGACGCGCCCCTACCTCCAACTTTCCGCCGGAACTCACCCAGTTGATCCAGAAACAAAACACCCTGATGCAACTGATCATCCAGAACCAGAACAACAACAACCATCATCCACCCCAGGCCGACAACCTTACCCGTTTTCTGAGGTTGAACCCTCCAACTTTCTCCAGCAGCATTGAGCCCATTGTGGCAGATGATTGGCTTCGCAAGATGGAGCGTGAGCTCATCACCGCTGGTTGTTCTGAAGCTGAGAAGGTGCGTTTTGCCGCGCATCAACTTGAAGGCCCTGCAGCTGCTTGGTGGGAGAACTACACCACCACTTATCCCATTGCTGGAGTCACTTGGGAGCAATTCAAGCAAGCCTTCCGCACCGCACATGTCTCAGCTGGTGCAATGAGTCTGAAGAAGCGTGAGTTTCGCAACTTACGCCAGGGGAGTCGCACTGTGGCCCAGTACGTTGATGATTTCAGCATGCTCGCCCGTTATGCACCCGGAGATGTGGCCGATGATGCGGCCAAGCAGGAGAAGTTCTTGGAAGGACTGAATGATGAGCTGAGCATTCAGTTGATGGTAGCCACTTTCAACAACTACCAGGAGCTGGTTGATAAGGCCCTCATCTTGGAGGGGAAACATCAGCAGATGGAGAACCGCAAGCGAAAGTATGGGGTTGGAAAGTTCAACTCCGGCACTCAGCAGAAGCCTCGCTACACCCCCTACTCAGGGAATACCGGGACTGGATCCGGTAAGTTTGGTGGACATGTTCAGCATAACCACCCTGTGCACAACCATGGAGGCCACAACCATGGAGGAAATGGGAATCACCGCAACAACAACAACTTCAAGAATGGCGGTACTGGCACTCAGCAGAATTCAACTCCAGCTCAGAAGGATCTGACTCACATCACTTGCTTCAAGTGTCAGAAGAAGGGACACTATGCCACTGATTGTCCCCAGAACAAGGAGGGAAATGGAAACGGCAACGGCAACGGCAACTCTGCAGCAAAGAAGCCCAATCCTTTTCCTCGAGCTCAGGTGAACCACATTGATGTGGAAGAGGTCTATGATCACCCCGATACTGTGGTTGGTAATTTTTTGCTAAATTCACATCCAGTATTGGTACTTTTTGATTCTGGTGCAACGCATTCATTCATATCAAGGGTAGTTGTGGAAAAGTATAGTTTGCCAACTAGAACCCTCAGCCAACCTATTAAGGTCAGTTCCCCAGGAGGCATGATGACAGCCGGGATAGGATGCCATGCTTTGAGTCTCAACATCGGGAACCATAATTTCCCCACCGACCTCATCGTATTAGAGTCCCAGGGATTGGATGTAATCCTAGGCATGGATTGGATGGCCAAGTATGAAGGTAATATCGATTGTGCCCTTAAGTCTATTTTGCTCACCACCCCCGAGCAGAAGCGGATTAAGTACGTGTCTCAGCGCCCGACCCGGAGTAAGCGAGTAAACTCTCTCACGGGAGTAGTCCAGGAGGAAGTACCGATTGTACAGGAGTACCCAGATGTATTTCCGGAAGAATTGCCGGGCATGCCACCCGATAGAGAGATTGAGTTCTTGATTGAGCTATTACCCGGAACAGCCCCGATATCCAAGAGACCCTATCGGATGCCCGCAAATGACTTGATAGAAATCAAGAAGCAAATTAAAGAGTTATTGGACAAAGGGTATATTCGCCCAAGTTCTTCACCTTGGGGAGCCCCAGTGCTCTTGGTTGAAAAGAAGGACAAGTCCTTGAGAATGGTTGTCGATTATCGTGCATTGAACGATGTGACCATCAAGAACAAGTACCCCTTGCCGATGATCAATGATCTGTTTGATCAGTTAGTTGGAGCTCGCATATTCTCAAAGATCGATCTTCGATCCGGGTATCATCAGTTGAAGATTCGTGAACAGGATATACCCAAGACAGCCTTTACCACTCGGTACGGCTTGTATGAGTACACGGTCATGTCATTTGGACTGACTAATGCTCCGGCATATTTTATGAATCTGATGAACAAGGTATTTATGGAGTACTTGGACAAGTTTGTCGTGGTGTTCATCGATGACATACTGATATTCTCCAAGAACGAAGAGGAACACAAGGAACATCTGCGTCTAGTACTGGAGAAGCTTCGAGAGCATAAGCTATATGCAAAGTTCAGCAAATGTGAGTTTTGGTTGAAGGAAGTCGGATTTCTCGGACATGTCATCTCAGGAGAAGGCATAGCAGTGGACCCTGCCAAGGTCGCAGCAGTCACCGAATGGGTAGCACCCACTTCAGTCAAGGAGATCCGCAGTTTCCTCGGACTTGCCGGATATTACCGGAGGTTCATTGAGAATTTCTCAAAGATTGCCAAGCCCATGACAGAGTTATTGAAGAAGGAATCCAAGTATGTTTGGACTGAGGATTGTGCAACCAGTTTTCAAGAGCTGAAGAAACGTCTTGTGACAGCCCCAGTGCTGATATTGCCGAACATTCAGAAGGATTTCCAGGTTTACTGTGATGCTTCTCGTCAAGGACTTGGAGGAGTGCTCATGCAAGAAGGCAAAGTTGTAGCCTATGCATCCAGACAGCTCAGACCTCATGAGTTGAATTATGCCACACATGACTTGGAACTAGCTGCCGTAGTGCACGCTCTCAAGACCTGGAGACATTTCCTGATCGGAAATAGTTGTGATGTTTACACTGATCACAAGAGCCTGAAATATATCTTCACGCAGAAGGAGTTGAACCTCAGACAGAGGCGATGGCTAGAGTTGATCAAGGACTACGACATGAGATTGCATTATCACCCAGGCAAGGCAAATGTTGTAGCCGATGCGTTGAGCCGCAAGAGTTATGTGAACACGCTCACAGCGGGAGGATTACCCCAGGAGTTAGTCGATGATCTCCGAGATCTCAAATTGGAGATAGTTCCAAGAGGATTTGTTGCCACACTGGAAATTCAGTCTACCTTGACGGAAAAGATCCGTGAAGCACAGAAAGCTGACAAAGAGATAGCTGAGATTAAGCAGAAAATGGAAGACGGGAAAGCTAAAGGTTTTCGTGAGGATGAACACGGAACTTTATGGTATGAGGATCGCATCTATGTGCCCAATGATCCCGAACTCAGGAAGTTGATACTTCAGGAAGCTCATGATTCCCCGTACTCGATACACCCTGGTAACACCAAGATGTATCTGGATCTGAAAGAAAGTTTCTGGTGGACAGGATTGAAGAAAGACATTGCCGAGTACGTAGCTATATGCGATGTTTGTCAGCGAGTAAAAGCCGAGCATCAGAAGCCAGCAGGTTTGCTCCAACCTCTGCCGATACCCGAATGGAAATGGGAAAAGCTTGGTATGGACTTCATCACAGGATTACCTCGGACCCGTTCTGGCTATGATTCTATTTGGGTTGTGGTCGATCGGTTGACCAAGGTAGCTCACTTCATTCCGGTGAAGACTACCTACATTAGTGCCAAACTGGCCAAGATTTATATGACGAGGATCGTATGTCTGCACGGAGTACCAAAGAGCATTGTGTCTGATAGAGGGACTCAGTTCACATCAAAATTTTGGCACCAACTGCACGAAACCTTGGGAACAAGATTGGAGTTCAGCACAGCATTTCACCCGCAGACAGATGGACAGACCGAGAGAGTTAATCAAATTCTGGAAGACATGTTGAGAGCTTGCGCACTAGACTATGGGTCTAGTTGGGATGACAATTTACCGTATGCCGAGTTCTCATACAACAACAGCTACCAGACCAGTCTGAAGATGGCCCCTTTCGAAGCTCTATACGGAAGGAGGTGCAGAACACCATTGACGTGGGATGGAGTTGGCGACCGACAACTTTTTGGTCCCGACCTCATCCGAGATTCTGAAGAGAAGGTCAAGCTTATTCGTGACCGACTCAAGATAGCTCAGTCCAGGCAGAAGAGTTATGCCGACAGCAAACGCAAGGAAGTAACATACGAAGTGGGAGATCGAGCATATCTTCGGGTGTCTCCACTTCGAGGAATCAAGAGATTCGGTGTGAAAGGAAAACTAGCACCACGTTTCATTGGCCCCTACAAAATTCTTGAACGTAGAGGCGAAGTTGCATACAAACTGGAACTGCCGGAAGGATTGTCTGGAGTTCATGATGTCTTCCATGTTTCCCAGTTGAAGAAATGCCACGCTGAGATGGCCGATGTTCCGTTGAGAGATACAGTGCCCCTAGAGGCCATACAGCTTG
>NC_058520.1:280076837-280084337 GCF_904849725.1 Hordeum vulgare subsp. vulgare
TATATTTTTAAGAACTACAGGAAATTTTTGAGCTACTGGAAAAAGAATCAATGTCATTGGACGTAGGGATAAAAAGTTGTGATCAAAACAAGATTGAAAGTTTCTGTTTTCGAAATCTGGACAGCAATTACGAAACTGCTAGTGCTAATGAGAGGCACACGTGGCAAGCTTCTAATGGCTGAGATGGAGTGCATGAAATAGAGAGAGAGAGGTTGCTACCTGCTGCTGGAGGTGTTGCACCGGCAAGAAAGGAGATGGCCGGCGAGGAAGGAGGGAGTAGCTCCGGGCGATGGGGCGTCGGGCGGCGGCGGTGAGGTTCCTCCTCCGCGGGGAAGAGGCGGCGGTGGAGAGAGAGTTCGGGGAGGGCTCCTCCTCCGCGGCGAGGCCGAGGTGCAGCAGCTTTCGGGCTGCTGCCGCTGCTCGCGGCGGCGGCTAGGGCGGCGGTGGGGTGAGGCGCCGGCGGCGGCTTGTGGAGGCGGCGGTGGAGAGACGGCGGCTAGGGTTGGGGAGAGGTGGAGGTGGGGGGGGGGTTTATATAGGCTTAGGGGAGGAGAGTAGAAAGGAAGGAGAGGGAGAACTTTGGGAAGGAGATCATGGGAGAGAAAAATAGGAAAGAGAGGGAGGAGAAAGAAGGAAGAGAGAAATAAGGAAAAGGGAGAGAAAATAGGAAGGAGGGAAATAAGGAAAGGGGAGGGAGGAGAACGTGGGAAGGGGTGCATGCATGGCTGCATGCGTGCATGCATGGGGTGGCTGGGCTGTTTTCTTTTTTTTTTTTTTTGAAAAACAAACAAACAGCAGCAACAAAAAGAAAGAAAAAGAAAAAAAACAAAACAGAAAAAATATTTTCCTAGCTAACAAAAATACTAGAAACAGAGTAGGTACTAATATACGTATATGCGCTAGAATACTTAGGAAAACAAAATACATATACAACTAATACATATATAATATATATATAGGAACCCTAGTTCCACCTAATGCAACTAAAAAAAAGTTTTATGCACTAGGATCACACAACGCGATCGAAAAAAAAAACTCGACCAAAATAATTCGGAGTTTGGAAAAAATTGTAAAAACCAAAAATGGTGACTTTAACTCACAGGGGAGAAGTCATATTATCTCCGCTCCGATAAATTGCCTGTAGTCACATAACGATAAAATTTTTCAGAGGAACGCAATGATGCATAAAATGTGGGATGCAAATGAATGATCTATTAACATCCGAATTTACGAAAATTGGGATGTTACAAACCTACCCACCTTAAGATGAATCTCGCCCTCGAGATTCGGGTTGGCTAGAAAATAGGTGCGGGTGGTCTCGACGAAGGTCCTCTTCTCGTTCCCAGGTGGCTTCTTCCTCGGTGTGGTGGCTCCACAACACCTTGCAGAACTTGATGATCTTGCTGCGGGTAACTCTGTTGGCGGTCTCGAGAATTCGGACGGGTTTCTCCTCATACGTCAGATCGCTGTCAAGCTGTATGGCCTCTAGGGGCACTGTATCTCTCAACGGAACATCGGCCATCTCAGCGTGGCATTTCTTCAACTGGGAAACATGGAAGACATCATGAACTCCGAACAATCCTTCCGGCAGTTCCAGTTTGTATGCAACTTCGCCTCTACGTTCAAGAATTTTGTAGGGGCCAATGAAACGTGGTGCTAGTTTTCCTTTCACACCGAATCTCTTGATTCCTCGAAGTGGAGACACCCGAAGATATGCTCGATCTCCCACTTCGTATGTTACTTCCTTGCGTTTGCTGTCGGCATAACTCTTCTGCCTGGACTGAGCTATCTTGAGTCGGTCACGAATAAGCTTGACCTTCTCTTCAGAATCTCGGATGAGGTCGGGACCAAAAAGTTGTCGGTCGCCAACTCCATCCCACGTCAATGGTGTTCTGCACCTCCTTCCGTATAGAGCTTCGAAAGGGGCCATCTTCAGACTGGTCTGGTAGCTGTTGTTGTATGAGAACTCGGCATACGGTAAATTGTCATCCCAACTAGACCCATAGTCTAGTGCGCAAGCTCTCAACATGTCTTCCAGAATTTGATTAACTCTCTCGGTCTGTCCATCTGTCTGCGGGTGAAATGCTGTGCTGAACTCCAATCTTGTTCCCAAGGTTTCGTGCAGTTGGTGCCAAAATTTTGATGTGAACTGAGTCCCTCTATCAGACACAATGCTCTTTGGTACTCCGTGCAGACATACGATCCTCGTCATATAAATCTTGGCCAGCTTGGCACTAGTGTAGGTAGTCTTCACCGGAATGAAGTGAGCTACCTTGGTCAACCGATCGACCACAACCCAAATAGAATCATAGCCAGAACGGGTCCGAGGTAATCCTGTGATGAAGTCCATACCAAGCTTTTCCCATTTCCATTCGGGTATCGGCAGAGGTTGGAGCAAACCTGCTGGCTTCTGATGCTCGGCTTTTACTCGCTGACAAACATCGCATATAGCTACGTACTCGGCAATGTCTTTCTTCAATCCTGTCCACCAGAAACTTTCTTTCAGATCCAGATACATCTTGGTGTTACCGGGGTGTATCGAGTACGGGGAATCATGAGCCTCCTGAAGTATCAACTTCCTGAGTTCGGGATCATTGGGCACATAGATGCGATCCTCAAACCATAAAGTTCCGTGTTCATCCTCACGAAAACCTTTAGCTTTCCCGTCTTCCATTTTCTGCTTAATCTCAGCTATCTCTTTGTCAGCTTTCTGTGCTTCACGGATCTTTTCCGTCAAAGTAGACTGAATTTCCAAAGTGGCAACAAATCCTCTTGGAACTATCTCCAATTTGAGCTCTCGGAGATCATCGACTAGCTCCTGGGGTAATCCTCCCACTGTGAGCGTGTTCACATAACTCTTGCGGCTCAACGCATCGGCTACAACATTTGCCTTGCCTGGGTGATAATGCAATCTCATGTCATAGTCCTTGATCAACTCTAGCCATCGCCTTTGTCTGAGGTTCAACTCCTTCTGCGTGAAGATATATTTCAGGCTCTTGTGATCAGTGTAAACATCACAACTATTTCCGATCAGGAAATGTCTCCAGGTCTTGAGTGCGTGCACTACGGCTGCTAGTTCCAAGTCATGTGTGGCATAATTCAACTCATGAGGTCTGAGCTGTCTGGATGCATAGGCTACAACTTTGCCTTCTTGCATGAGCACTCCTCCAAGTCCTTGACGAGAAGCGTCACAATAAACCTGGAAATCCTTCTGAATGTTCGGCAATATCAGCACTGGGGCTGTCACAAGACGTTTCTTCAGCTCTTGAAAACTGGTTTCACAATCCTCAGTCCAAACATACTTGGATTCCTTCTTCAATAACTCTGTCATGGGCTTGGCAATCTTTGAGAAATTCTCAATGAACCTCCGGTAATATCCGGCAAGTCCGAGGAAACTGCGGATCTCCTTGACTGAAGTGGGTGCTACCCATTCGGTGACTGCTGCGACCTTGGCAGGGTCCACTGCTATTCCTTCTCCTGAGATGACGTGTCCGAGAAATCCGACTTCCTTCAACCAAAACTCACATTTGCTGAACTTTGCATATAGCTTATGCTCTCGAAGCTTCTCCAAAACTAGACGCAGATGTTCCTTGTGTTCCTCTTCGTTCTTGGAGAATATCAGTATGTCATCGATGAACACCACGACAAACTTGTCCAAGTACTCCATAAATACCTTGTTCATCAGATTCATAAAATATGCCGGAGCATTAGTCAGTCCAAATGACATGACCGTGTACTCATACAAGCCGTACCGAGTGGTAAAGGCTGTCTTGGGTATATCCTGTTCACGAATCTTTAACTGATGATACCCGGATCGAAGATCGATCTTTGAGAATATGCGAGCTCCAACTAACTGATCAAACAGATCATTGATCATCGGCAAGGGGTACTTGTTCTTGATGGTCACATCGTTCAATGCACGATAATCGACAACCATTCTCAGGGACTTGTCCTTCTTTTCAACTAAGAGCACTGGGGCTCCCCAAGGTGAAGAACTTGGGCGAATATACCCTTTGTCCAATAACTCCTTAATTTGCTTCTTGATTTCTATCAAGTCATTTGCGGGCATCCGATAAGGTCTCTTGGATATCGGTGCTGTTCCGGGTAATAGCTCAATCAGGAACTCAATCTCTCTATCGGGTGGCATGCCCGGCAATTCCTCCGGAAATACATCTGGGTACTCCTGTACAATCGGTACTTCCTCTTGGACTACTCCCGTGAGAGAGTTTACTCGCTTACTCCGTGTCGGGCGCTGAGACACGTACTTAATCCGCTTCTGCTCGGGGGTGGTGAGCAAAATAGACTTAAGGGCACAATCGATATTCCCTTCATACTTGGCCAACCAATCCATGCCTAGAATTACATCCAATCCCTGGGACTCTAATACGATGAGGTTGGTGGGGAAATTATGGTTCCCGATGTTGAGACTCAAAGCATGGCATCCTATCCCGGCTGTCATCATGCCTCCTGGGGAACTGACCTTAATAGGTTGGCTCAGGGTTCTAGTTGGCAAACTATACTTTTCCACAACTACCCTTGATATGAATGAATGCGTTGCACCAGAATCAAAAAGTACCAATACTGGATGTGAATTTAGCAAAAACTTACCAACCACAGTATCGGGGTGATCATAGACCTCTTCCACATCAATGTGGTTCACCTGAGCTCGAGGAAAAGGATTGGGCTTCTTTGCTGCAGAGTTGCCATTGCCGTTGCCGTTGCCGTTGCCGTTTCCATTTCCCTGCTTGTTCTGGGGACAATCAGTGGCATAGTGTCCCTTCTTCTGACACTTGAAGCAAGTGATGTGAGTCAGATCCTTCTGAGCTGGAGTTGAATTCTGCTGAGTGCCGGTACCGCCATTCTTGAAGTTGTTGTTGTTGCGGTGATTCCCATTTCCTCCATGGTTGTGGCCTCCATGGTTGTGCACAGGGTGGTTATGCTGAACATGTCCACCAAACTTACCGGATCCAGTCCCGGTATTCCCTGAGTAGGGGGTGTAGCGAGGCTTCTGCTGAGTGCCGGAGTTGAACTTTCCAACCCCATACTTTCGCTTGCGGTTCTCCATCTGCTGATGTTTCCCCTCCAAGATGAGGGCCTTATCAACCAGCTCCTGGTAATTGTTGAAGGTGGCTACCGTCAACTGGATGCTCAGCTCATCATTCAGTCCTTCCAAGAACTTCTCCTGCTTGGCCGCATCATCGGCCACATCTCCAGGTGCATAACGGGCGAGCATGCTGAAATCATCAACGTACTGGGCCACAGTGCGACTCCCCTGGCGTAAGTTGCGAAACTCACGCTTCTTCAGACTCATTGCACCAGCTGAGACATGCGCGGTGCGGAAGGCTTGCTTGAATTGCTCCCAAGTGACTCCAGCAATGGGATAAGTGGTGGTGTAGTTCTCCCACCAAGCAGCTGCAGGGCCTTCAAGTTGATGCGCGGCAAAACGCACCTTCTCAGCTTCAGAACAACCAGCGGTGACGAGCTCACGCTCCATCTTGCGAAGCCAATCATCTGCCACAATGGGCTCAATGCTGCTGGAGAAAGTTGGAGGGTTCAACCTCAGAAAACGGGTAAGGTTGTCGGCCTGGGGTGGATGATGGTTGTTGTTGTTCTGGTTCTGGATGATCAGTTGCATCAGGGTGTTTTGTTGCTGGATCAACTGGGTGAGTTCCGGCGGAAAGTTGGAGGTAGGGGCGCGTCTTGGAGGCATCTGATGTTTGTAGAGGGGTGAGATTAGCATAGAACAATGGTCTAGAGGAATTACACTACCCATATGAATGCAACACACAAATATCACACCACACATTTTATTCAAACATCACAAAGGTTCACACGAGGATACAAAATCGATAATCCTAAACATCGGCCTAAAACGTAAAACGATAAAGTAAAAATTGGTGGTCTAGTCTAAGTGTCCTCCTCAAAATAGCATAGTGTCGGGTCCTTCGGTGGAGCTTTCTTCATAGTCCTCGTCGTTGCTGATCACGAGGGCTACGTCTCCTTCGGGATGAAGGTTCTCGCCCATGTCCAGTTCCTCCTCCAGGTATGCAACTCGAGTCTTCAGCTTCTCGATCCGCTCCAGAAAGTCCTTCACTTCCAGCTCATGCTCATAGTGGGCTTCCTGGGCTGCATCTTCAAGCTCAAGCTCGCGGAGTGACAGTTGCTTGATCTTCTTGGCGTCCTTGATCGCGTGATACTCTAGAGTTACGCTGTGCTTCTCCAAGGTCTGGGCATAAGATAAGAGAGCGTCGTTGGTCTTGCTTGAGATGATGTCTCCGTCTTCATTTCTCCAGGATACAACGAATAGGTCTGGAGAAATAGGGCAGCCTTTGTATTTATCCTTGATACGTCCGAGTGCACAATGGATCGCCATGTCCCTTCCGAGAATCCAGTTGGGTGCGATGAACTTGAAATCCATCGGCTCAGTGCGCGGCTCGAATGTCCTTCCGGGAATATGCACCTCGATCCTGTAGCGTGAATCCTCCGGGTAAGATGAAGTTGGCTTCCCTGTGATAGTCGGCACAGCAATCCTCAAGTCTTTGGTGATCTGCACCAGCTCTTTTCCGAACGGCATAGTGGTGTCGGGCTGGCAAAACTCCGTGAACATAACAGGGATGAAGGTGGCCATCTAAACATTGGAAAATCGGAGAGAAGTCAGAAATGATCAGAAGAGGAAATAGAAGATTTTAGAGAAAATAGTTTTCTTCCTAAGGCTTTTCCATTCCTAGAGGTTACGTCCTAAGGTCAGCGTGTGCTCTGAATACCATTTCTGTAGCGACCCGACTCAACGAGTCAAGCCTCTGGTGTTTCTGTACCATCCCAAGATCATGCTGGTACACACACAGTACATAATGTATATATTCAAGAGTGCAATCACACAACTTTATTAATCGAAATCTCATAAAGAGTACTTTATTACAATAAAGGAGTACAATAAAGTGGCTGAAGGCCAACTCATGAGATTATCTAACGAAGACTAAGCGGAAGCATCAGGTAGATGAGTCCATCCGACTCCAAGGGCATGTTGCTGAGCGTAGAACCGTAGCCTCACTCCTGGTCGGAAAAGTACTCTGCAACATGATACGTTGCAGCCGTGTAGGTCAGCATATTGAATATGCCGGCAAATCATCAAGAGAGGGGGTAAAATAATATTCAACTATCTCTACATGCATATTTGGCCGGTGGAGCTAAGTTTTTGCATAAAGCCAGTTTTCTCCTACAACAAAAGGGGTCGAAAGCAAAATATTACTACATAGTTTGTTGTTAACGAGATGGTTCCGCCAACCAGTTCTCGTACCCGAATAGTTGTTAACACCCACATCATTATTAAGTTGTGTCGAGAGTTCAGGGGAAATTCAATGCCTTCGGCTCAAGTTGTCCATGACCGTGGACACGGCTAATCGATTAGGTTGGGTACTCTGCAGAGTTTTGCACACGTTCCCCACAAGATTTGCTCGCCTCCGGGTTTGTCCTCGCACTTCAGGGTGTTTGAAGACCGGA
>NC_058520.1:280096837-280114337 GCF_904849725.1 Hordeum vulgare subsp. vulgare
AGCATCAGGTAGACGAGTCCATCCGACTCCAAGGGCATGTCGCTGAGCGTAGAACCGTAGCCTCAATCCTGGTCGGAAAAGTACTCTGCAACATGATACGTTGCAGCCGTGTAGGTCAGCATATTAAATATGCTGGCAAATCATCAAGAGAGGGAGTAAAATAATAATCACTATCTCTACATGCATATTTGGCCGGTGGAGCTGAGTTTTGCATAAAGCTAATTTTATCTTACAACAAAAGGGGTCGAAAGCAAAATATTACTACATAGTTTGTTGTTAACGAGATGGTTCCGCCAACCAGTTCTCGTACCCGAATAGTTGTTAACACCCACATCACTATTAAGTTGTGTCGAGAGTTTAGGGGAAATTCAATGCCTTCGGCTCAAGTTGTCCATGTCCGTGGACACGGCTAATCGATTAGGTTGGGTACTCTGCAGAGTTTTGCACACGTTCCCCACAAGATTTGATCGCCTCCGGGTTTGTCCTCGCACTTCAGGGTGTTTGAAGACCGGATGATCAAAACATGGTCTTTCAACGGGTCCCTCTGAATCCCTGTCGGTGCCCATCCATTCCTACCGTTCGTCTACATCTGCTAGCACCGCCTGTCCAGAGTCGCCGCGTTGTCCAACCAAGCCAGAGCCCATAATGACTTGTGGCTGTGCAGGTAACCCTTGAGTCTTGAAGTCTCCGTCCGTCCCTTTGAGCCTGGGTGAAGCTTTCCGTAGGATGACATGGCCTCTCCAGCATCCCGGGCATCCACTGGGTTTTCCAGGGAGCCGATCAACCGTCCTTCACCCAGTGTTGCATTGCGTCCGAGGTCTTGAAAATCTTGTCTTAGTCCGGTCTTGATTATTATATCAACCTCGCATTCACTCGTGGTATACACTCAACCGATAACCCGTCTACTAGAGCATAGCATATATAACATTGTCGTCCCGGGGCCAAGTATCGGGGTGTTGGTGTTCCTACCACATGATACTACACCTATGACTAAAGTTTCCAAGTACCTAGGCAGCATGCAAATAGGGCAAAGAAGGTGATCTACTATGCATTGAAAACATAGGTAAAAATAACATGATCAAAGATGGCTTGCCTTGATGATAGTTGTCCTGCTTGAGCGTCTCTAAGTAACACGCTTCGCACTCCAGATGATCTACCGATACAAACACAAAGCACACCATAAGCAATTCAATCATGCCACGAGTAAAAATAACATCACATGCAAAGATTTGCAAACGACTACGCAAAAGAATTTATCGCGCGCCGGTAGGACAAAAACTTGTTTCTGTTGAAAACACCAGTAAAAATACTTGGAAAATTCTGAAAATTCTACTACAGTAAGGTTTTATCACTATAAAACAGTAGCAGAAAGAATCAACTCAATATCATTTTTCAAATTCCTGGAATAGGCAAAACAGTGTTTAAACTCAATCTGCTCTAACTTATATTTAAAATTCCAAACACAGAGCAATTATATATTTTTAAAAACTACAGGAAATTTGTGAGCTACTGGAAAAAGAATCAATGTCATTGGACGTAGGGATAAAAAGTTGTGATCAAAACAAGATTGAAAGTTTCTGTTTTCGAAATCTGGACAGAAATTACGAAACTGCTAGTGCTAATGAGAGGCACACGTGGCAAGCTTCTAATGGCTGAGATGGAGTGCATGAAATAGAGAGAGAGAGGTTGCTACCTGCTGCTGGAGGTGTTGCACCGGCATGAAAGGAGATGGCCGGCGAGGAAGGAGGGAGTAGCTCCGGTCGGTGGGGCGTCGGGCGGCGGCGGTGAGGTTCGTCCTCCGCGGGGAAGAGGCGGCGATGGAGAGAGAGTTCGGGGAGGGCTCCTCCTCCGCGGCGAGGCCGAGGTGCAGCAGCTTTCGGGCTGCTGCCGCTGCTCGCGGCGGCGGCTAGGGCGGCGGTGGGGTGAGGCGCCGGCGGCAGCTTGTGGAGGTGGCGGTGGAGAGACGGCGGCTAGGGTTGGGGAGAGGTGGAGGTGGGGGGGTTTATATAGGCTTAGGGGAGGAGAGTAGAAGGAAGGAGAGGGAGAACTTTGGGAAGGAGATCATGGGAGAGAAAATAGGAAAGAGAGGGAGAGGTGAACGTGGGGAGTAAAAGGAAAAGGAGGGAGAGAAAGAAGGAAGGAGAGAAATAAGGAAAGGGAGGGAGAACTCACGTGGGGAGGGAGTGCATGCATGGAAATTGCATGCGTGCATGCATGGGGGCTGGGCTGAGCCCTTGTGGCTCGGCCTGGCAGTTCTATATATATATATATTTTTTTTTTAAAACAAACAAACAGCAGCAACAAAAGAAAAGAAAAGAAAATAACAAAACAGAAAAAGATATATATTTTCCTAGCTAACAAAAATACTAGAAACAGAGTAGGTACTAATATACGTATATGCACTAGAATACTTAGGAGAAAACAAAATAACATATACAACTAATATATATATAATATATATAGGAATCCTAGTTCCACCTAATGCAACTTTTAAAAAAAAAAGTTTTATGCACTAGGATCACACAACGCGATCGAAAGACTCAACAAAAAAAATACTTCGGAGTTTAGAAAATTTGCAAAACCAAAATGGTGACTTTAACTCACACGGGAGAAGTCATATTATCTCCACTCCGATAAATTGCCCGCAGTCACATAACGATAAGATTTTTTCAGAGGAACACAATGATCCACAAAATATGGAATGCAAATGAATGATCTATTAACATCCGAATTTACGAAAATTGGGATGTTACAAACCTACCCACCTTAAGATGAATCTCGCCCTCGAGATTCGGGTTGGCTAGAAAATAGGTGCGGGTGGTCTCGACGAAGGTCCTCTTCTCGTTCCCAGGTGGCTTCTTCCTCGGTGTGGTGGCTCCACAACACCTTGCAGAACTTGATGATCTTGCTGCGGGTAACTCTGTTGGCGGTCTCGAGAATCCGGACGGGTTTCTCCTCATATGTCAGATCGCTGTCAAGCTGTATGGCCTCTAGGGGCACAGTATCTCTCAACGGAACATCGGCCATCTCAGCATGACATTTCTTCAACTGGGAAACATGGAAGACATCATGAACTCCGGACAATCCTTCCGGCAGTTCCAGTTTGTATGCAACTTCGCCTCTACGTTCAAGAATTTTGTAGGGGCCAATGAAACGTGGTGCTAGTTTTCCTTTCACACCGAATCTCTTGATTCCTCGAAGTGGAGACACCCGAAGATATGCTCGGTCTCCCACTTCGTACGTTACTTCCTTGCGTTTGCTATCGGCATAACTCTTCTGCCTGGACTGAGCTATCTTGAGTCGGTCGCGAATAAGTTTGACCTTCTCTTCCGAATCACGGATGAGGTCGGGACCAAAAAGTTGTCGGTCTCCAACTCCATCCCACATCAACGGTGTTCTGCACCTCCTTCCGTATAGAGCTTCCAAAGGGGCCATCTTCAGACTGGTCTGGTAGCTGTTGTTGTATGAGAACTCGGCATACGGTAAATTGTCATCCCAACTAGACCCATAGTCTAGTGCGCAAGCTCTCAACATGTCCTCCAGAATCTGATTAACTCTCTCGGTCTGTCCATCTGTCTGCGGGTGAAATGTTGTGCTGCACTCCAATCTCGTTCCCAAGGTTTCGTGCAGTTGGTGCCAAAATTTTGATGTGAACTGAGTCCCTCTATCAGACACAATGCTCTTTGGTACTCCGTGCAGACATACGATCCTCGTCATATAAATCTTGGCCAGCTTGGCACTCGTGTAGGTAGTCTTCACCGGGATGAAGTGAGCTACCTTTGTCAACCGATCGACCACAACCCAAATAGAATCATAGCCAGAACGGGTCCTGGGTAATCCTGTGATGAAGTCCATACCAAGCTTTTCCCATTTCCATTCGGGTTTCGGCAGAGGTTGGAGCAAACCTGCTGGCTTCTGATGCTCGGCTTTTACTCGCTGACAAACATCGCATATAGCTACGAACTCGGCAATGTCTTTCTTCAATCCTGTCCACCAGAAACTTTCTTTCAGATCCAGATACATCTTGGTGTTACCGGGGTGTATTGAGTACGGGGAATCATGAGCTTCCTGAAGTATCAACTTCCTGAGTTCGGGATCATTGGGCACATAGATGCGATCCTCAAACCATAAAGTTCCGTGTTCATCCTCACGAAAACCTTTAGCTGTCCCGTCTTCCATTTTCTGCTTAATCTCGGCTATCTCTTTGTCAGCTTTCTGTGCTTCACGGATCTTTTTCCGTCAAAGTAGACTGAATTTCCAGTGTGGCAACAAATCCTCTTGGAACTATCTCCAATTTGAGATCTCGGAGATCATCGACTAACTCCTGGGGTAATCCTCCCGCTGTGAGCGTGTTCACATAACTCTTGCGGCTCAACGCATCGGCTACAACATTTGCCTTGCCTGGGTGATAATGCAATCTCATGTCGTAGTCCTTGATCAACTCTAGCCATCGCCTCTGTCTGAGGTTCAACTCCTTCTGCGTGAAGATATATTTCAGGCTCTTGTGATCAGTGTAAACATCACAACTATTTCCGATCAGGAAATGTCTCCAGGTCTTGAGAGCGTGCACTACGGCTGCTAGTTCCAAGTCATGTGTGGCATAATTCAACTCATGAGGTCTGAGCTGTCTGGATGCATAGGCTACAACTTTGCCTTCTTGCATGAGCACTCCTCCAAGTCCTTGACGAGAAGCGTCACAATAAACCTGGAAATCCTTCTGAATGTTCGGCAATATCAGCACTGGGCTGTCACAAGACGTTTCTTCAGCTCTTGAAAACTGGTTTCACAATCCTCAGTCCAAACATACTTGGATTCCTTCTTCAACAACTCTGTCATGGGCTTGGCAATCTTTGAGAAATTCTCAATGAACCTCCGGTAATATCCGGCAAGTCCGAGGAAACTGCGGATCTCCTTGACTGAAGTGGGTGCTACCCATTCGGTGACTGCTGCTACCTTGGCAGGGTCCACTGCTATTCCTTCTCCTGAGATGACTTGTCCGAGAAATCCAACTTCCTTCAACCAAAACTCACATTTGCTGAACTTTGCATATAACTTATGCTCTCGAAGCTTCTCCAGAACTAAACGCAGATGTTCCTTGTGTTCCTCTTCGTTCTTGGAGAGTATCAGTATGTCATCGATGAACACCACGACAAACTTGTCCAAGTACTCCATAAATACCTTGTTCAACAGTTTCATAAAATATGTCGGAGCATTAATCAGTCCAAATGACATGACCGTGTACTCATACAAGCCGTACCGAGTGGTAAAGGCTGTCTTGGGTATATCCTATTCATGAATCTTCAACTGATGATACCCGGATCGAAGATCGATCTTTGAGAATATGCGAGCTCCAACTAACTTATCAAACAGATCATTGATCATCGGCAAGGGGTACTTGTTCTTGATGGTCACATCGTTCAATGCACGATAATCAACAACCATTCTCAGGGACTTGTCCTTCTTTTCAACCAAGAGCACCGGGGCTCCCCAAGGTGAAGAACTTGGGAGAATATACACTTTGTCCAATAACTCCTTAATTTGCTTCTTGATTTCTATCAAGTCGTTAGCGGGCATCCGATAAGGTCTCTTGGATATCGGTGATGTTCCGGGTAATAGCTCAATCAAAAACTCAATCTCTCTATCGGGTGGCATGCCCTGCAATTCCTCCGGAAATACATCTGGATACTCCTGTACGATCGGTACATCCTCCTGGACTACTCCCGTGAGAGAGTTTACTCGCTTACTCCGTGTCAGGCGCTGTGACACGTACTTAATCCGCTTCTGCTCGGGGGTGGTGAGCAAAATAGACTTAAGGGCACAATCGATATTCCCTTCATACTTGGCCATCCAATCCATGCCTAGGATTACATCCAATCCCTGGGACTCTAATACGATGAGGTCGGTGGGGAAATTATGGTTCCCGATGTTGAGACTCAAACAATGGCATCCTATCCCGGCTGTCATCATGCCTCCTGGGGAACTGACCTTAATAGGTTGGCTGAGGGTTCTAGTTGGCAAACTATATTTTTCCACAACTACCCTTGATATGAATGAATGCGTTGCACCAGAATCAAAAAGTACCAATACTGGATGTGAATTTAGCAAAAATTTACCAACCACAGTATCGGGGTGATCATAGACCTCTTCCACATCAATGTGGTTCACCTGAGCTCGAGGAAAAGGATTGTGCTTCTTAGCTGCAGAGTTGCCGTTGCCGTTGCCGTTTCCGTTGCCGTTTCCATTTCCCTGCTTGTTCTGGGAACAATCAGTGGCATAGTGTCCCTTCTTCTGACACTTGAAGCAAGTGATGTGAGTCAGATCCTTCTGAGCTGGAGCTGACTGCTGCTGAGTGCCAGTACCGCCATTCTTGAAGTTGCTGTTCTTGCGGTGATTCCCATTTCCTCCATGGTTGTGGCCTCCATGGTTGCGCACAGGGTGGTTATGCTGAACATGTCCACCAAACTTACCGGATCCAGTCCCGGCATTCCCTGGATAAGGGGTGTAGCGAGGCTTCTGCTGAGTGCCGGAGTTGAACTTTCCAACCCCATACTTTTGCTTGCGGTTCTCCATCTGCTGATGTTTCCCCTCCAAGATGAGGGCCTTATCAACCAGCTCCTGGTAGTTGTTGAAGGTGGCTACCATCAACTGAATGCTCAGCTCATCATTCAGTCCTTCCAAGAACTTCTCCTGCTTGGCCGCATCATCAGCCACATCTCCAGGTGCATAACGGGCGAGCATGCTGAAATCATCAACGTACTGGGCCACAGTGCGACTCCCCTGGCGTAAGTTGTGAAACTCACGCTTCTTCAGACTCATTGCATCAGCTGAGACATGTGCGGTGCGGAAGGCTTGCTTGAATTGCTCCCAAGTGACTCCAGCAATGGGATAAGTGGTGGTGTAGTTCTCCCACCAAGCAGCTGCAGGGCCTTCAAGTTGATGCGAGGCAAAACTCACCTTCTCAGCTTCAGTACAACCGGCGGTGATGAGTTCACGCTCCATCTTGCGAAGCCAATCATCTGCCACAATGGGCTCAATGCTGCTGGATAAAGTTGGAGGGTTCAACCTCAGAAAACGGGTAAGGTTGTCGGCCTGGGGTGGATGATGGTTGTTGTTGTTCTTGTTCTGGATGATCAGCTGCATCAGGGTGTTTTGTTGCTGGATCAACTGGGTGAGTTCCGACGGAAAGTTGGAGGTAGGGGCGCGTCTCGGAGGCATGTGATGTTTGTAGAGGGGTGAGATTAGCATAGAATAATGGTCTAGAGGAATTACACTACCCATATGAATGCAACACACAAGTATCACACCACACATTCCATTCAATCATCACAAAGTTTCACACGGGGATACAAAATCGATAATCCTAAACATCGGCCTAAAACGTAAAACGATAAGTAAATTTGGTGGTCTAGTCTAAGTGTCCTCCTCAGAATAGCATGGTGTCGGGTCCTTCGGTGGAGCTTTCTTCATAATCCTCGTCGTTGCTGATCACTGGGGCTACGTCTCCTTCGGGATGAAGGTTCTCGCCCATGTCCAGTTCCTCCTCGAGGTATGCAACTCGAGTCTTCAGCTTCTCGATTCGCTCCAGAAAATCCTTCACTTCCAGCTCATGCTCATAGTGGGCTTCCCGGGCTGCATCTTCAAGCTCAAGCTCGCGGAGTGACAGTTGCTTGATCTTCCGGGCGTCCTTGATCGCATGATACTCCAGAGTTCCGCTGTGCTTCTCCAAGGTCTGGGCATAAGACAAGAGAGCGTCATTGGTCTTGCTTGAGATAATGTCTCCGTCTTCATTTCTCCGGGATACAACGAATAGGTCTGGAGACATAGGGCAGCATTTGTATTTATCCTTGATACGTCCGAGTGCACAATGGATCGCCATGTCCCTTCTGAGAATCCAACTGGGTGCGATGAACTTGAAATCCATCGGCTCAGTGCGCGGCTCGAATGTCCTTCCGGGAATATGCACCTCGATCCTGTAGCGTGAATCCTCCGGGTAAGACGAAGTTGGCTTCCCTGTGATAGTCGGCAGAGCAATCCTCAAATCCTTGGTGATCTGCACCAGCTCTTTTCCGAACGGCATAGTGGTGTCGGGCTGGCAAAACTCCGTGAACTTAACAGGGACGAAGGTGGCCATCTAAACATTGGAAAATCGGAGAGAAGTCAGAAATGATCAGAAGAGGAAATAGAAGATTAAGAGAAAATAGTTTTCTTCCTAAGGTTTTTCCAATCCTAGAGGTTACGTCCTAAGGTCAGCGTGTGCTCTGAATACCATTTCTGTAGCGACCCGACTCAACGAGTCAAGCCTCTGGTGTTTCTGTACCATCCCAAGATCATGCTGGTACACACACAGTACATAATGTATATATTCAAGAGTGCAATCACACAACTTTATTAATCGAAATCTCATAAAGAGTACTTTATTACAATAAAGGAGTACAATAAAGTGGCTGAAGGCCAACTCATGAGATTATCTAACGAAGACTAAGCGGAAGCATCAGGTAGACGAGTCCATCCGACTCCAAGGGCATGTCGCTGAGCGTAGAACCGTAGCCTCAATCCTGGTCGGAAAAGTACTCTGCAACATGATACGTTGCAGCCGTGTAGGTCAGCATATTAAATATGCTGGCAAATCATCAAGAGAGGGAGTAAAATAATAATCACTATCTCTACATGCATATTTGGCCGGTGGAGCTAAGTTTTGCATAAAGCTAATTTTATCTTACAACAAAAGGGGTCGAAAGCAAAATATTACTACATAGTTTGTTGTTAACGAGATGGTTCCGCCAACCAGTTCTCGTACCCGAATAGTTGTTAACACCCACATCACTATTAAGTTGTGTCGAGAGTTTAGGGGAAATTCAATGCCTTCGGCTCAAGTTGTCCATGTCCGTGGACACGGCTAATCGATTAGGTTGGGTACTCTGCAGAGTTTTGCACACGTTCCCCACAAGATTTGATCGCCTCCGGGTTTGTCCTCGCACTTCAGGGTGTTTGAAGACCGGATGATCAAAACATGGTCTTTCAACGGGTCCCTCTGAATCCCTGTCGGTGCCCATCCATTCCTACCGTTCGTCTACATCTGCTAGCACCGCCTGTCCAGAGTCGCCGCGTTGTCCAACCAAGCCAGAGCCCATAATGACTTGTGGCTGTGCTGGTAAGCCTTGAGTCTTGAAGTCTCCGTCCGTCCCTTTGAGCCTGGGTGAAGCTTTCCGTAGGATGACATGGCCTCTCCAGCATCCCGGGCATCCACTGGGTTTTCCAGGGAGCCGATCAACCGTCCTTCACCCAGTGTTGCATTGCGTCCGAGGTCTTGAAAATCTTGTCTTAGTCCGGTCTTGATTATTATATCAACCTCGCATTCACTCGTGGTATACACTCAACCGATAACCCGTCTACTAGAGCATAGCATATATAACATTGTCGTCCCGGGGCCAAGTATCGGGGTGTTGGTGTTCCTACCACATGATACTACACCTATGACTAAAGTTTCCAAGTACCTAGGCAGCATGCAAATAGGGCAAAGAAGGTGATCTACTATGCATTGAAAACATAGGTAAAAATAACATGATCAAAGATGGCTTGCCTTGATGATAGTTGTCCTGCTTGAGCGTCTCTAAGTAACACGCTTCGCACTCCAGATGATCTACCGATACAAACACAAAGCACACCATAAGCAATTCAATCATGCCACGAGTAAAAATAACATCACATGCAAAGATTTGCAAACGACTACGCAAAAGAATTTATCGCGCGCCGGTAGGACAAAAACTTGTTTCTGTTGAAAACACCAGTAAAAATACTTGGAAAATTCTGAAAATTCTACTACAGTAAGGTTTTATCACTATAAAACAGTAGCAGAAAGAATCAACTCAATATCATTTTTCAAATTCCTGGAATAGGCAAAACAGTGTTTAAACTCAATCTGCTCTAACTTATATTTAAAATTCCAAACACAGAGCAATTATATATTTTTAAAAACTACAGGAAATTTGTGAGCTACTGGAAAAAGAATCAATGTCATTGGACGTAGGGATAAAAAGTTGTGATCAAAACAAGATTGAAAGTTTCTGTTTTCGAAATCTGGACAGAAATTACGAAACTGCTAGTGCTAATGAGAGGCACACGTGGCAAGCTTCTAATGGCTGAGATGGAGTGCATGAAATAGAGAGAGAGAGGTTGCTACCTGCTGCTGGAGGTGTTGCACCGGCATGAAAGGAGATGGCCGGCGAGGAAGGAGGGAGTAGCTCCGGTCGGTGGGGCGTCGGGCGGCGGCGGTGAGGTTCGTCCTCCGCGGGGAAGAGGCGGCGATGGAGAGAGAGTTCGGGGAGGGCTCCTCCTCCGCGGCGAGGCCGAGGTGCAGCAGCTTTCGGGCTGCTGCCGCTGCTCGCGGCGGCGGCTAGGGCGGCGGTGGGGTGAGGCGCCGGCGGCAGCTTGTGGAGGTGGCGGTGGAGAGACGGCGGCTAGGGTTGGGGAGAGGTGGAGGTGGGGGGGTTTATATAGGCTTAGGGGAGGAGAGTAGAAGGAAGGAGAGGGAGAACTTTGGGAAGGAGATCATGGGAGAGAAAATAGGAAAGAGAGGGAGAGGTGAACGTGGGGAGTAAAAGGAAAAGGAGGGAGAGAAAGAAGGAAGGAGAGAAATAAGGAAAGGGAGGGAGAACTCACGTGGGGAGGGAGTGCATGCATGGAAATTGCATGCGTGCATGCATGGGGGCTGGGCTGAGCCCTTGTGGCTCGGCCTGGCAGTTCTATATATATATATTTTTTTTTTAAAACAAACAAACAGCAGCAACAAAAGAAAAGAAAAGAAAATAACAAAACAGAAAAAGATATATATTTTCCTAGCTAACAAAAATACTAGAAACAGAGTAGGTACTAATATACGTATATGCACTAGAATACTTAGGAGAAAACAAAATAACATATACAACTAATATATATATAATATATATAGGAATCCTAGTTCCACCTAATGCAACTTTTAAAAAAAAAAGTTTTATGCACTAGGATCACACAACGCGATCGAAAGACTCAACAAAAAAAATACTTCGGAGTTTAGAAAATTTGCAAAACCAAAATGGTGACTTTAACTCACACGGGAGAAGTCATATTATCTCCACTCCGATAAATTGCCCGCAGTCACATAACGATAAGATTTTTTCAGAGGAACACAATGATCCATAAAATATGGAATGCAAATGAATGATCTATTAACATCCGAATTTACGAAAATTGGGATGTTACAAACCTACCCACCTTAAGATGAATCTCGCCCTCGAGATTCGGGTTGGCTAGAAAATAGGTGCGGGTGGTCTCGACGAAGGTCCTCTTCTCGTTCCCAGGTGGCTTCTTCCTCGGTGTGGTGGCTCCACAACACCTTGCAGAACTTGATGATCTTGCTGCGGGTAACTCTGTTGGCGGTCTCGAGAATCCGGACGGGTTTCTCCTCATATGTCAGATCGCTGTCAAGCTGTATGGCCTCTAGGGGCACAGTATCTCTCAACGGAACATCGGCCATCTCAGCATGACATTTCTTCAACTGGGAAACATGGAAGACATCATGAACTCCGGACAATCCTTCCGGCAGTTCCAGTTTGTATGCAACTTCGCCTCTACGTTCAAGAATTTTGTAGGGGCCAATGAAACGTGGTGCTAGTTTTCCTTTCACACCGAATCTCTTGATTCCTCGAAGTGGAGACACCCGAAGATATGCTCGGTCTCCCACTTCGTACGTTACTTCCTTGCGTTTGCTATCGGCATAACTCTTCTGCCTGGACTGAGCTATCTTGAGTCGGTCGCGAATAAGTTTGACCTTCTCTTCCGAATCACGGATGAGGTCGGGACCAAAAAGTTGTCGGTCTCCAACTCCATCCCACATCAACGGTGTTCTGCACCTCCTTCCGTATAGAGCTTCGAAAGGGGCCATCTTCAGACTGGTCTGGTAGCTGTTGTTGTATGAGAACTCGGCATACGGTAAATTGTCATCCCAACTAGACCCATAGTCTAGTGCGCAAGCTCTCAACATGTCCTCCAGAATCTGATTAACTCTCTCGGTCTGTCCATCTGTCTGCGGGTGAAATGTTGTGCTGCACTCCAATCTCGTTCCCAAGGTTTCGTGCAGTTGGTGCCAAAATTTTGATGTGAACTGAGTCCCTCTATCAGACACAATGCTCTTTGGTACTCCGTGCAGACATACGATCCTCGTCATATAAATCTTGGCCAGCTTGGCACTCGTGTAGGTAGTCTTCACCGGGATGAAGTGAGCTACCTTTGTCAACCGATCGACCACAACCCAAATAGAATCATAGCCAGAACGGGTCCTGGGTAATCCTGTGATGAAGTCCATACCAAGCTTTTCCCATTTCCATTCGGGTTTCGGCAGAGGTTGGAGCAAACCTGCTGGCTTCTGATGCTCGGCTTTTACTCGCTGACAAACATCGCATATAGCTACGAACTCGGCAATGTCTTTCTTCAATCCTGTCCACCAGAAACTTTCTTTCAGATCCAGATACATCTTGGTGTTACCGGGGTGTATTGAGTACGGGGAATCATGAGCTTCCTGAAGTATCAACTTCCTGAGTTCGGGATCATTGGGCACATAGATGCGATCCTCAAACCATAAAGTTCCGTGTTCATCCTCACGAAAACCTTTAGCTGTCCCGTCTTCCATTTTCTGCTTAATCTCGGCTATCTCTTTGTCAGCTTTCTGTGCTTCACGGATCTTTTTCCGTCAAAGTAGACTGAATTTCCAGTGTGGCAACAAATCCTCTTGGAACTATCTCCAATTTGAGATCTCGGAGATCATCGACTAACTCCTGGGGTAATCCTCCCGCTGTGAGCGTGTTCACATAACTCTTGCGGCTCAACGCATCGGCTACAACATTTGCCTTGCCTGGGTGATAATGCAATCTCATGTCGTAGTCCTTGATCAACTCTAGCCATCGCCTCTGTCTGAGGTTCAACTCCTTCTGCGTGAAGATATATTTCAGGCTCTTGTGATCAGTGTAAACATCACAACTATTTCCGATCAGGAAATGTCTCCAGGTCTTGAGAGCGTGCACTACGGCTGCTAGTTCCAAGTCATGTGTGGCATAATTCAACTCATGAGGTCTGAGCTGTCTGGATGCATAGGCTACAACTTTGCCTTCTTGCATGAGCACTCCTCCAAGTCCTTGACGAGAAGCGTCACAATAAACCTGGAAATCCTTCTGAATGTTCGGCAATATCAGCACTGGGCTGTCACAAGACGTTTCTTCAGCTCTTGAAAACTGGTTTCACAATCCTCAGTCCAAACATACTTGGATTCCTTCTTCAACAACTCTGTCATGGGCTTGGCAATCTTTGAGAAATTCTCAATGAACCTCCGGTAATATCCGGCAAGTCCGAGGAAACTGCGGATCTCCTTGACTGAAGTGGGTGCTACCCATTCGGTGACTGCTGCGACCTTGGCAGGGTCCACTGCTATTCCTTCTCCTGAGATGACTTGTCCGAGAAATCCAACTTCCTTCAACCAAAACTCACATTTGCTGAACTTTGCATATAACTTATGCTCTCGAAGCTTCTCCAGAACTAAACGCAGATGTTCCTTGTGTTCCTCTTCGTTCTTGGAGAATATCAGTATGTCATCGATGAACACCACGACAAACTTGTCCAAGTACTCCATAAATACCTTGTTCAACAGTTTCATAAAATATGTCGGAGCATTAATCAGTCCAAATGACATGACCGTGTACTCATACAAGCCGTACCGAGTGGTAAAGGCTGTCTTGGGTATATCCTATTCACGAATCTTCAACTGATGATACCCGGATCGAAGATCGATCTTTGAGAATATGCGAGCTCCAACTAACTTATCAAACAGATCATTGATCATCGGCAAGGGGTACTTGTTCTTGATGGTCACATCGTTCAATGCACGATAATCAACAACCATTCTCAGGGACTTGTCCTTCTTTTCAACCAAGAGCACCGGGGCTCCCCAAGGTGAAGAACTTGGGAGAATATACACTTTGTCCAATAACTCCTTAATTTGCTTCTTGATTTCTATCAAGTCGTTAGCGGGCATCCGATAAGGTCTCTTGGATATCGATGATGTTCCGGGTAATAGCTCAATCAAAAACTCAATCTCTCTATCGGGTGGCATGCCCTGCAATTCCTCCGGAAATACATCTGGATACTCCTGTACGATCGGTACATCCTCCTGGACTACTCCCGTGAGAGAGTTTACTCGCTTACTCCGTGTCGGGCGCTGTGACACGTACTTAATCCGCTTCTGCTCGGGGGTGGTGAGCAAAATAGACTTAAGGGCACAATCGATATTCCCTTCATACTTGGCCATCCAATCCATGCCTAGGATTACATCCAATCCCTGGGACTCTAATACGATGAGGTCGGTGGGGAAATTATGGTTCCCGATGTTGAGACTCAAACAATGGCATCCTATCCCGGCTGTCATCATGCCTCCTGGGGAACTGACCTTAATAGGTTGGCTGAGGGTTCTAGTTGGCAAACTATATTTTTCCACAACTACCCTTGATATGAATGAATGCGTTGCACCAGAATCAAAAAGTACCAATACTGGATGTGAATTTAGCAAAAATTTACCAACCACAGTATCGGGGTGATCATAGACCTCTTCCACATCAATGTGGTTCACCTGAGCTCGAGGAAAAGGATTGTGCTTCTTAGCTGCAGAGTTGCCGTTGCCGTTGCCGTTTCCGTTGCCGTTTCCATTTCCCTGCTTGTTCTGGGAACAATCAGTGGCATAGTGTCCCTTCTTCTGACACTTGAAGCAAGTGATGTGAGTCAGATCCTTCTGAGCTGGAGCTGACTGCTGCTGAGTGCCAGTACCGCCATTCTTGAAGTTGCTGTTCTTGCGGTGATTCCCATTTCCTCCATGGTTGTGGCCTCCATGGTTGTGCACAGGGTGGTTATGCTGAACATGTCCACCAAACTTACCGGATCCAGTCCCGACATTCCCTGGATAAGGGGTGTAGCGAGGCTTCTGCTGAGTGCCGGAGTTTAACTTTCCAACACCATACTTTTGCTTGCGGTTCTCCATCTGCTGATGTTTCCCCTCCAAGATGAGGGCCTTATCAACCAGCTCCTGGTAGTTGTTGAAGGTGGCTACCATCAACTGAATGCTCAGCTCATCATTCAGTCCTTCCAAGAACTTCTCCTGCTTGGCCGCATCATCAGCCACATATCCAGGTGCATAACGGGCGAGCATGCTGAAATCATCAACGTACTGGGCCACAGTGCGACTCCCCTGGCGTAAGTTGTGAAACTCACGCTTCTTCAGACTCATTGCATCAGCTGAGACATGTGCGGTGCGGAAGGCTTGCTTGAATTGCTCCCAAGTGACTCCAGCAATGGGATAAGTGGTGGTGTAGTTCTCCCACCAAGCAGCTGCAGGGCCTTCAAGTTGATGCGAGGCAAAACGCACCTTCTCAGCTTCAGTACAACCGGCGGTGACGAGTTCACGCTCCATCTTGCGAAGCCAATCATCTGCCACAATGGGCTCAATGCTGCTGGATAAAGTTGGAGGGTTCAACCTCAGAAAACGGGTAAGGTTGTCGGCCTGGGGTGGATGATGGTTGTTGTTGTTCTTGTTCTGGATGATCAGCTGCATCAGGGTGTTTTGTTGCTGGATCAACTGGGTGAGTTCCGACGGAAAGTTGGAGGTAGGGGCGCGTCTCGGAGGCATGTGATGTTTGTAGAGGGGTGAGATTAGCATAGAATAATGGTCTAGAGGAATTACACTACCCATATGAATGCAACACACAAGTATCACACCACACATTCCATTCAATCATCACAAAGTTTCACACGGGGATACAAAATCGATAATCCTAAACATCGGCCTAAAACGTAAAACGATAAGTAAATTTGGTGGTCTAGTCTAAGTGTCCTCCTCAGAATAGCATGGTGTCGGGTCCTTCGGTGGAGCTTTCTTCATAATCCTCGTCGTTGCTGATCACTGGGGCTACGTCTCCTTCGGGATGAAGGTTCTCGCCCATGTCCAGTTCCTCCTCGAGGTATGCAACTCGAGTCTTCAGCTTCTCGATTCGCTCCAGAAAATCCTTCACTTCCAGCTCATGCTCATAGTGGGCTTCCCGGGCTGCATCTTCAAGCTCAAGCTCGCGGAGTGACAGTTGCTTGATCTTCCGGGCGTCCTTGATCGCATGATACTCCAGAGTTCCGCTGTGCTTCTCCAAGGTCTGGGCATAAGACAAGAGAGCGTCATTGGTCTTGCTTGAGATAATGTCTCCGTCTTCATTTCTCCGGGATACAACGAATAGGTCTGGAGACATAGGGCAGCATTTGTATTTATCCTTGATACGTCCGAGTGCACAATGGATCGCCATGTCCCTTCTGAGAATCCAACTGGGTGCGATGAACTTGAAATCCATCGGCTCAGTGCGCGGCTCGAATGTCCTTCCGGGAATATGCACCTCGATCCTGTAGCGTGAATCCTCCGGGTAAGACGAAGTTGGCTTCCCTGTGATAGTCGGCAGAGCAATCCTCAAATCCTTGGTGATCTGCACCAGCTCTTTTCCGAACGGCATAGTGGTGTCGGGCTGGCAAAACTCCGTGAACTTAACAGGGACGAAGGTGGCCATCTAAACATTGGAAAATCGGAGAGAAGTCAGAAATGATCAGAAGAGGAAATAGAAGATTAAGAGAAAATAGTTTTCTTCCTAAGGTTTTTCCAATCCTAGAGGTTACGTCCTAAGGTCAGCGTGTGCTCTGAATACCATTTCTGTAGCGACCCGACTCAACGAGTCAAGCCTCTGGTGTTTCCGTACCATCCCAAGATCATGCTGGTACACACACAGTACATAATGTATATATTCAAGAGTGCAATCACACAGCTTTATTAATCGAAATCTCATAAAGAGTACTTTATTACAATAAAGGAGTACAATAAAGTGGCTGAAGGCCAACTCATGAGATTATCTAACGAAGACTAAGCGGAAGCATCAGGTAGACGAGTCCATCCGACTCCAAGGGCATGTCGCTGAGCGTAGAACCGTAGCCTCAATCCTGGTCGGAAAAGTACTCTGCAACATGATACGTTGCAGCCGTGTAGGTCAGCATATTAAATATGCTGGCAAATCATCAAGAGAGGGAGTAAAATAATAATCACTATCTCTACATGCATATTTGGCCGGTGGAGCTGAGTTTTGCATAAAGCTAGTTTTATCTTACAACAAAAGGGGTCGAAAGCAATATATTACTACATAGTTTGTTGTTAACGAGATGGTTCCGCCAACCAGTTCTCGTACCCGAATAGTTGTTAACACCCACATCACTATTAAGTTGTGTCGAGAGTTCAGGGGAAATTCAATGCCTTCGACTCAAGTTGTCCATGTCCGTGGACACGGCTAATCGATTAGGTTGGGTACTCTGCAGAGTTTTGCACACGTTCCCCACAAGATTTGATCGCCTCCGGGTTTGTCCTCGCACTTCAGGGTGTTTGAAGACCGGATGATCAAAACATGGT
>NC_058520.1:280181837-280204337 GCF_904849725.1 Hordeum vulgare subsp. vulgare
GCTATTTCTTTTTCTATATTTGTTTTTAAATTAGTTTCTTTTATATTTGAGAAAGTTTATATTTGGTTTTCTGTTAGATAACAGTAGGTTCTCAACAAGTTTTTATTTTTATTTTATTTGTTATCGTGAAATCAATTCTAGTTCCCTAATAACTTGCTTGTTTGTTTGTGAAAAATACTTCATTTTATCTTATTTAATGTAACATCCCAAAATTATAAATTTCGGAATGTTAATATAATTATTAGATTGATTGTTTGTTTGTTTGCTTGAGTGATTGAAACTTGTGTGAAATTTGAAACTTTTCAAAAACTTTTGAATGAGAGGGAATAAAATGGCTTTCCCCTTCTCCGGTGAATTCAAATTAAATCTTTTAAAAGCAAAGAGAGAAGATGACATGACTTCTTCAACTATAAAGGATTTGAACGGAAATATTTGCATTTGAATTCTTTTGCATTTCCATTCGTTTTCTGCGTGCAAGAAATGCCGAGAAATACATTCTAGAGAGGAGGAACATGACCCTCAAACTCACGGGCATTTTGAAAGTTATTTGAACCCTAAAACATAGAGGGTCATTTGAAAATTATTTGGAAAAGAAAATAAATCTTTTAGGCAATTTTGTGAAAATAATTTTTCTGAAGTTTTTATTTTTGCCGTGGAAAAATGCCCATCATTTAGATTTTATTTTTCTGATAATTTTAGTATATAGAAACTCTATATTCCGAATTGATTTGATTTCCCTTTTATCGTATTAGTTTCCTAGTTTTGAAAAAGGAAAGAAATCGTGTCTAAATGGAAATAAACGATGGCCCATTAAGACCTTTCCAAAAACTGGCCCAACAGGATCTTCTTCTTCCTCTATCTCCTTCCTCACGTGTAGAGGAAACTTCCGTAGCCATGGTGAGAGGAATCTCCACCTTCCCGATCTCCTTGCTCCTTCCTTCTCCGAGCACCCCGAGCCCCTATAAATACTCCCCTCAACCTCCTCTCCCCATTTTCCCCATAGCCCAGCCCCCCCCTCGTCGGAACGCAGCCCCCACCTCGCCGGAGTTCGCCTCCAACAGGAACTCGCCGAAGCTCCTGCTGCTCCCTCCCGTCGCCCCCACGCCCCGCCGACGCCACCAACCTTCTGCCCAAGCCCTCCTCCATCACCTGGACCCCTCCACCGCCTCAGCCGGCCACCGGAGCAACCTTCCCGCCGTCTTCTCCAACTCCGGCGACTAACTCTGGTGAGATCCACGAAATCCCGTATTGCAGTTTTTTTCAGAAAATTGCAATCTTAGAAAATTCATATCTATTACTGTGTAACTCCAAATTAGATGATTCTTTTTGCATTGGATCACAAATTTTATTCAGTTTCTGTAGATATATAATTTGTCTATGTTTGGATTTATAAAAATTGAGTTAGATCATATTTAAATAAAAGCTTGTTTTGCTTATTCCGGGAGTTTAAAATAGCTTTTAATTTGATTCTTTTTGCTGCTGTTTCCTATTGATCATATCTTTCAGTAGTTTAAGTTTAATTTTTTTTAAATAATTTTACTTAGGGTTTTAAGCAAAACAGATTCTGTTTTAGCCTTTTTTATTTTCTTGCTATTTCTTTTGTATTAATTGTTCTTAATTTGTTTTTTTTGTAATCGTGACAAGTTATATTTTGTTTTCTGATATTACCAGTAACTTTTCAAAAACAAAAAAAAATATTTTATTTATTCTTATTTGTTTGCATGGAATCAATTTTAGTTCTATACTAACTTGCTAATTGATTGCATTGCTAGTTTGATTTCCTATTTTGAAAATACTTATAAAAAATATTGTTTTGTAAATTTTACTTCTGTTATCTTAGTTATTTTATATTTTGTTTTATGTTATTTGTTCTATTTTAGTGTTTTATTTTCTGTTAGACAAAAACTATTTAGTGTTTGACGTAGTAGAAGACTCCCTAGTCTTATTTGAAGTTTCCTTCGGATTCCTATTCGCTCTCTCTATTGTTTTGATTGCTAGAATGATGATTGATAGTATGAGTGCTTATGTGAATGATATGTTTGTTATATAGATTTCATCGGAGAGTGACGAGTAGCCTATCAAGTTATTTTCTCGAGAAATTCTTCTTCGTCAACATCACCAGGCAAGTCACTTTGCTCATACTATCACCTATGTTTTATGCATCGTAGTTCTACCATCCTATGCCCAATTGCATGCTGAGTAGGTACTTGGAAATTTTCGTATAGTTTGTAGTGTCATGTGGTAGGCACCCAACAACCCCGGGACGACAAATTTCATATTGCTATGCTTGAGTAGACGGGATTTCGGTTGAGTGCATAACACGAGTGATGCCAGGTTGATTAAATAATCAAGACCGGTTAAGACAAGATTTTCAAGACCTCGGACGCAATGCAACACTGGGTGAAGGACGGTTGATCGGCTCCCTAGAGAACCAAGTGGATGCCCGGGATGCTGGGGACGGCCATGACATCCTGCGGAAAGCTTCACCCAGGCTCAAAGGGACGGACGGATATTTTCAAGACCCAAGTCTTACCTGCACAGCCACAAGTCATTATGGGCTCTGGCTTGGTTGGACAACGCGGTGACTCTGGACAGGCGGTGCTAGCAGATGTAGACGAACGGTAGGAATGGATGGGCACCGACAGGGATTCAGAGGGACCCGTTGAAAGACCATGTTTTGATCATCCGGTCTCCAAACCCCTGAAGTGCGAGGACATACACGGAGGCGATCAAATCTTGTGGGGAACGTGTGCAAAACTCTACAGTGTACTCAAACCTAATCGATTAGCCGTGTCCACGGTCATGGACAACTTGAGCCAAAGGAACTGAAGTTATCTGGATTTCTCAACACCATTAAATATATTTGATGTGGGAATTATTGACAACTCGGGTACGAGAACTGGTTGGCGGAACCATCTCGTTAACAACAAACATTGTAGTAACATTTTGCTTTCAACCCCTCTTGTTGTAGGATAAAACTGGCTTTATGCAAAACTTAGCTCCACAGACCAAATATGCATGTAGAGATAGTTGAGTGTTACTTTACCCCTCTCTTATGTGACTTGCCGGCATATTCAATATGCTGACCTACACGGCTGCAACGTCTTATGTTGCAGATATTTCTCTTCGACGAGTAAGTGTACGATTCAGGGTTACGGTCTACACTCAACTTGCCGTTCGTGTTTATTGGGACTCCACTCCCTTGACCGCTTCCGCTGAGATATTTGAGGTATATATCAGTTTTACGCTATTTTACATGTGATTGCACTTTGATATATACATTGATGTACTGTGTGTGCCAGCATACTGATCCAGGGATGGCACAGAAACACATAGGCTTGACTCGTCTTGAGTCGGGTCGCTACAGAGATGGTATCAGAGCACATGTTGAATGTAGGACATGACCCTAGAAACTGGAAACCCCTTAGGGAAGAATCTCTCAAAAAAATTATTTTCAAGAACATCCTTTACTTCTCATCCCTTCTGATTTCATCAAATGTTCTCTCTCACCTCAAATAGTTATACAATCCCCTTACCCCTTTGACCTCATGAAGAATCAACGGAGTTCTACTTCGAAGTAAAGAGGATTTCACCACGCGTTCGAAGAATTGAAGCTACACCAACAGAGGACTCTCAATACCCGAAGAACTCAAAGACCCTGAAGCGTTCGAATATTTATATGACCATTAGAAGTCCAAACCCCAATTGTATACCCACGTTAGATACGATGATTTGTGAGCCGTCATTGGTGTGTGTTTTCCGACGGCCACAAATAAAACCTATTCTCAAAAATATTGTTTGTATTGTGTGTATCTCCCTCCCTCTCTTACCCGTCTCATCCCCAATACCTCAACCCTACCATATGGAGTATGAAGCTAGACTTGTAGTCTCTGGACCAATGACCCAGCTGGAGGCTCAAATATGGATTCAAAACATGGAGAACCACTTCGGGAGCATCTTGATCTCAAGCAAGTATGAAGTGGAACACGCTCTTCAGTACTTTACCCAAAGTGCTCCTATCTGGTGGAAAACGCACCATGCCATACAAGGATTTAGTGGAGGAGAAACATGGGGTAAATTCAAGAAGACTCTGGTAAGATCACATCTCATTCGGAAGTGCTATGATAATCCAAAGGAGAAGACTTGTGCATGCAAGATCTGTGGAGAAATAGGACACACCCAGGAAGAACACAAGGAGGGATGCACTCATTGTGAAGAAAATCACCCAGCTGAGGAATGCCCAACTAGTCAGGTGACTTGTTTCTTGTGTGAAGGAACCACCCACTACCCAGCTCAGTGTCACATTTACCCCAAGGTGCAACAAGTTGTCAAGCAGCAGAAAGATGCAGTGAAGGAAACCCTCAAGAAGAAGATTCTTGAAGGACCGGTGATGAACGAAAATATTGAAGACCCTGATGGACAAGGTCTGACCAGATTTTTCTCCAATGCATGCTACTCATGTGGAGAAGAAGGACATTATTCACAGGACTGCACGAAGAGAAGCCAAGAGTATCTAGGAAACTTCCCGACGGAAGAAGTGGAGTTTGATCCACTTGAAATAGAAGAACTGGCCAAAATAAAGGAGTCCGGAAAGAAGAACAGGTACCTTCGGAAGAACCGAATCTCTGCAGACAAAGACGTGAGTCATGTCAGATGTTACAAGTGTATGAAATTTGGCCACCACAAATACGTGTGCTCAGGAAGGAAGCCGGGAACCCAAGGAGCAAAGGCAAACACTAAGACGCCTCGAGACTTGTCAGAAATCATTTGCTTTTGTTGCAAGGAAGCAGGACATTTTGCCAGCGATTGTCCACAAAGGAAGAAAGCTAGAATGGAGTAGTTAAGTTTTGACCATGGCAATTAGTGTAATATGAAGAACTCTTGTTTTTCATGAGATCATGGAGTGAAATTTTTGTAACAGAACTCCCTGAGATTGTAATAACATCATGAATAAATGGAAATTATTGTCTCATGATTGCCTATGTTGAAACTGTATGCGTTGTTTCTCTTCGAACAAAGATCTCTCAACATTTATGAGGATATGAGAAAATATGGTCTATGCAGGCATGAGTATAATTCATTTAAGTGTGGTAGTAATCGGTAAACCCACAGGATCCACTCAGTAGGAATGTACCATAACTACCAAGGAGACATATACATTCCTCTGAGTACCTATTTACTGACACCTGCAGATGGCAACTCTCTACGAGTCATTCCTCAAGGGCCCAGAAACGATCATGACCCTGACCAGTGATCATGATTACCCGAAAATCCTGAAGGACATGATGAAGCACATTCATCTTGAAGGAGATGCAGTCTACAAAGGCTACCCATTCATGGAGAATGGAGTGGAACTTTGGTACGTGGAAGTACATCTCCACCGTGTGAAAGGAGTTTGTCCAAAGACTATGGGGCAATACTTTTTCATTTCACGTGTACCACGAGCAACCTTCTTTGATGCGGTTCGTGAAGCTGCCATGGAAGCCATACGTCACATTGGAGAAATACTTGAAGCAAGACTCCGTCATACCCAGGAATACCTGAGTGAAGTGCATGCGGAGATGATGGAGATGAAGCTCATGGCCACCAGGAGAAAGAAAAGATGGATGATTTCAAAGAGCACCTCGGAAAGTTCCAGTGGGACTAAAATATCTCCAAGGGAGACGAGTGAATAATGTTGGCAGAAATGCTCGACCATACCGAACAATGTGGATGGCAGCATTGTAATAGAGTACTTTTGAATTGGAGTTTTTAAGGATGTAATAAAGGATTGATTATGAAAAGAATATGATTAATGGAAGAAGCTATGATGGATCAGCGAACGTTTTCTTAGGAGCATACGAAAACCTGAGAGTTGTGAAGATACGATAGATGTTTCGTTCAGCTTGCAGAACCAACGGTTTATCCGAACTTCGTTCATGGACAAGAGAAATCTGCAACACTTGTGAGGATGCCCATGTGTTAGTATGCGAGATTCACTAAACCTTATACAGAGAAATGATTTGGGTGCGTAATGGATTGATCACCATGACGACTTACTCTTATCATTTATCTTGCTATTTGGAATGGTAAATCTGAGAGACTTACCCATATAGAGAGACGACGTTCTTTGAAGCTTTTGTTTAAGCCTTAGAATGGTATGATGAACGCCCCACGTACATGGCACCTGTTGTCACGCGTAGGAAGTTTTACGGTGAGAATGAAACCAAGACCCCTCTCTCTGCAGGATAACCACAAATGGTGGACCACCATGAGAATCATCGATAGGTTAGTTAGAATTGATCACGAGACTGTCAGTTAAAGAAGACCCAGTAACGAAAGAAGCTTATATCAACGGGAGAGCATCACCAAAGTATTTAAAATGAAGACTGTGCGATGTCAGTTGCCAAAACTCCAGAGGATCGTTAAAGCATTTTGAGGGACCAGTATCTCTCATTTTAAGTGTGGTAGCAACCCAACTTGCCGGAGATTGGATTTGTTAGAAGACCCCCAAACCCTAACCTTTCTTTCTAGCCTGTTCGAATCTCGAGGACGAGATTCATTTTAAGTGTGGTAGATTTGTAACATCCTAAATTTTGGAATGTTAATATAATTATTAGGTTGATTGTTTTTTTGGAGTGAAATTTGAAACTTTTTAAAAACTTTTGAATGAGAGGGAATAAAATGACTTTCCCCTTCTCCGATAAATGCAAATTCAGCGAGTTAAAAACAAAGAGAGAAGATGACGTGACTTCTTCAACTATAAATAATTTGAACGGAGATTTGCATTTGAATTCCTTCGACTTTTGCTTTTGCATTTCTATTTTCCCTCCACTCGAGAAATGCCAGGGAATAATATTCTGTCAAACAGAAAAGAGAGGAGGAACATGACCTTCAAAGCCAGGGGCATTTTGTTGAAGTATTTTGAGCCAAGGAAACAAAATTTAATTTGAGAAAATAATTGCAAAGAGAAATAATGCTTTTAGGGATTTTTGGAAAAAACATTTTTTTTTAGTTTTTATTTTTGCCGTGTAAAAATGCCCATCATTTATATTTTATTTTTCTGATAATTTTAGTATATAGAAACTCCTTATTCCGAATTGATTTGAATTCCCTTTTATCATTTTAGTTTCCTAGTTTTAAAAATAGGAAAGGAATCCCTTTTATTTGGAAACTCCTGCTGGCCCATTAAGCACTTTCCTATTCTGGCCCAACAGAGATCTTCTTCCTCCTCTATTCTCTTCTTCACGTCACAGGAACTTTCCCTGCCATGGACAGAGGAATCCCACTCCGGGATTCGCGAAGTACCTTCCCTCCCAACACCTCCCGTCGCCTCTATAAGAACCCCCATGGCCTCCTCGTTCCATTCCCGTTGAAACCACCGCCTCTCCCCAGGTCCTCCTCCCCCTGCACCTCGCCGGAGTCGGCACTAGAGAGCTCGCCAGGAGCTCCTCCCGTCGGCCCCCCTGCACCCTCCCCTCCCTGCCGAGCCCACCTCACCCCGCCACCACCTCCCCACCGTCGCCACCCCACCACGTCGGCCCCTCCACCTCGCTGCACCCCTCCCCATCTCCCCGACGAGAAGCTCGCCAGAAAGTCCACCACGTCGCCGCCCTGCAGGTCCCTCCACCCCGTCGCCCCCCCTCCACCGCCCCCCTGCCACCCCCCCCCCCCCCCCCCCGCCGGCGACCCCCATCCCCGCCGGAGCTGTTTCCCCGTGTCGTCCACCTCGCTGGACAAGGCCCCAGCCACTGCTGCGTTCATCACGGTAAGGCCCCCTCTCCTCCTTTTTTTTCTTTTACTTGTTCTGTTTTTTTATTGTGTAGTTCTGCCCTTAGATCTAGATCCCAGGGTGTAGATTAGGAGGTACTTACTCTTTCGGTTTTTAAACAAAGACCGCCGGTTTTTCATTCACTTAACTTATTAGCTGGAGCTTTTAGTTAGATTTCGGCCGTTTGCTTATATGTCTCGCAGCAAACACCCCCTTAGCCAATCAGAGAGCACCACGTGTACACCCTGTCCGTTAGTTGGATTTTTCTTTTTTCTGTTTAATTCCAAAAACAGAAAAGTTCCAATCTTGTTTATCCCATAACTTTTGATACATAAGTCCAATAGAGTTGATTCTTTTTCCAGTAGCTCACAAATTGCCTGTAGTTGTTAAAAACATATAATTTGTCTATGTTTGAAATTTTCAAATATAAGTTAGATCAGATTTAGTTTAAAACTTGTTCTGCTTATTCCGGGAGTTTAAAAATAGCTTTTAATTTGATTCTTTTTGCTGCTGCTTCCTATTGATCATATCTTACAGTACTTTAAGTTTCAAATTTTTTAAAATATTTTTAATTGGGGTTTTTACCAAAACAGATTCTTTTTTAGTTCTTTTAGGATTATAGCTATTTCTTTTTCTATATTTGTTTTTAAATTAGTTTCTTTTATATTCGAGAAAGTTCATATTTTTTTTTATGTTAGATAACAGTAGGTTCTCAACAAGTTTTTATTTTTATTTTATTTGTTATCGTGAAATCAATTCTAGTTCCCTAATAACTTGCAATTGATTTCTCTACTGTTTCAAATCCCGTTTGGAAATACTTTCAAATAGTTTTGTGAAAAATAATTTATTTTATCTTAGTTAAATTTATATCTTAGTTCCCTATTATTTAAGTATTTTATTTTCTGTTAGACAAAAACTATTTAGTGTTTGACGTAGTAGAAGACTCCCTAGTCTTATTTGAAGTTTCCTTCGGATTCTTATTCGCTCTCTGTTTTGTTTTGATTGCTAGAATGATTGCTAGTATGAGTGCTTACGTGAATGATATGGTTGTTATATAGATTTCATCGGAGAGTGACGAGTAGTCTATCAAGTTATTTCTTGAGAAATTCTTCTTCGTCAATTTGATCATGTATCACCTATGTTTTATGCATCGTAGTTCTACCATCCTATGCCCAATTGCATGCTGACTAGGTACTTGGAAATTATGGTTACATATTGTAGTATCATGTGGTAGGCACCCAACAACCCTGTTACTTGGCCCGGGACGACAAATTTCATATTGCTATGCTTGAGTAGACGGGATTCTGGTTGAGTGCATAACACGAGTGATGCGAGAATAATTTAATAACCAAGACCGGTTAAGTCAAGACTTTTCAAGACCTCGTGATGCAATGCAACTCTGGGTGAAGGACGGTTGATCGGCTCCCTGGAGAAACCAGTGGATGACCCGGGATGCTGGAGACGGCCATGACATCCTGCGGAAAGCTTCACCCAGGCTCAAAGAGACGGACGGATATTTTCAAGACCCAAGGCTTACCTGCAGAGCCACAAGTCATTATGGGCTCTGGCTTGGTTGTACAACGCGGCAACTGTCGGGACCCCGATCCTAAGCCATAGGGATCTAGCCTGTAACACATCGCATCCCTTTGCGGTCTCACGCACGGTTAACTCCCCGGCTGCAGCCTTACCTTAGCCGGGACCGTTTGCGTCTTTTGACTCACGTATGCAATAGTGTCGCTAGCATTCCAATGTCAAAGAACGCGGATCGACATGTCTAGTCATAAACCGAAGTGGCAGTTCCGCACAAGGACAGGCATACATGACCCAACAAAGCAGGTGTCGGTCACCAGCGAATGTAGACGAGTCGTAGCAAGCTACAAGGACTCCATTACATCGCGTGACATTTCCCCAAAGAGGACAGACACAGCAGCTAAGAAGGACACATGCCGGTCAACCAATTTGTCCGGAGCAGTAGCGAACTACCAAGGCTCATTGGATCACAAAGGGGCATTTCCTTGTAAGGAGTGCTACTAAAGTTCACGACTAGGTAATCGAACCCCATACATATCAAGTACGACACACGTACGCATGGCATACCGATATGTATAGATACATCGATGGCATCACAACATAACCATAAACATACAACCTTTATTTAAGAGGCTCGGAAGAGCCACACTCATAATATTACACATTAAGGATCTCACGACCCATTATAGCAGTCATACAATTACAAGCCAGCGGAAGAGTTTTAAACTGTCTGAGTACAGACAGGGCAACTAGAAGGCACATGGCCTGACTATACTACAGAGCCGACGTAGGGCCAGATCATAGCTGGGACACCAGCTACTCGTCGTCGTCGATGTCTACGAAGAACCCTCCATTAGGGTCATTAGCAACCTCTGCAACATTTATTAAGCAAACATGAGTACGAAGGTACTCAGCAAGACTTTAGGATAACTAACTACTCATGCAAGGTATCAAAAGGGTATTGTGGGATTTCATGCGGAAAGCCTGCATTTGACTCGTGGCTAGACAACTTGCATTTTTTTAAATAATTTTGACAACTTGATTTCTCGCACACGAGTCCACTAACACCACAACAATACACTATCGTGGAATCATTCTGTCTCCGTACGGAAATGCGTCCACGACACTCACACTTATCTTGGCAATTTTATGAGTAGCCATTTAAGTTATCTATGAACAACATATGTCTCCAAGTAGTCCATATCCGCGGACGCGGCTATTCGAATAGATCATAACCCTGCAGGGGTGTACTTCGTCACACGCGCTCTCGCCACTTATCGCCATGTGCACGTCATGCACCTCGGCAACCTTCAAGCGGAAGCCCAGCGAGGGAGTCGGCCACGACCGTTAACCACACTAGTACCTAGTCCAGGTTTATCGCCTATCTGAGAGTAACCCGTACGAAAGTCCGGCCGTGGTTTCCGTCACGACCTCAAACGATGTGCGCAGTGTTCCCAAGCCCACCATCCGGGTGCCACTTGGTACACCGTGCCACTGCCTACCGCATCACGGTCCACCTCTCAGGTCAGCACCATGCACGGCCTCCAGCATTACTATAAACACCAAAAACTACTTGCAACTCCTGGACCGAGTACTACGTGATTAATAGGCCGAGCAGGGTCATATTTCAGGGCCCAGCATGTGGTAGTATCTAGTCGTGGATTACATACACGGAACTCAGTTCCTAAGGACGGTTCCAATGAAACAACCCGCCATGTACTCCTACACAGCCTTTCACCGGTACCTTTACCAAATCAAGTTCAACACACAACCTTTGCTCACCGAACACATTCCACATTTCTGTTCATCTCCTAGATGACAGACCATACACAACTCTAAGCATAGCATGCATAGCAGGATAAGGCACATCATAGCTCAAGCAACTATCAGGTATGCTAGGTTGCAAGGTTCGGCTATTTACTATGACAAGGTTAGGTCATGCAAAGGAAGTGGGTTCAACTAACGTGGCAAAAGCAGTTGAAGCATTTGATCCTAATGCAATAAATAAGTGCAGGAGCAAGAACAGGGGATTTATCGGGATGATCAAAAGGGTTGCTTGCCTTGTTGCTCAGAGGAGGAATGATATCCGTCAGACGGATATTTGGTGGAATCCGAGGGTGCGGAGCCTACCGAAATGAATGGCAACATTCAATAACAATCATATGGAATCAAAATGATGCATGAGCATGGCATGAGAATGCAAGGTGATAAGTTATTATTTTCAACATGTATTAGGTTTAGAGTTGATTTGAATCACATTCGAATATCAATTCAAACGTGGTATTCTTGGATACCGGTTTTATTGATTCGACCTGATGCTCAGATCAACTTGATGTTAGCTTGCATGAGATGTCATGTTATGGTACTGAATTGTATCTAGAACAGTGTGTGATCATGGCAATCATGATGAAATTTGAATATTTTTCCAAATTCCATTTTAAAAGTAATTATGAGAATTGAATTATTCCTTATTCCACAATTTAGGGTACTGTAACTTTTTCAACCATAGTTTAAAATAGCATAATCAGAATCCTTGAATTTTTCTGATGCTTTTTCATATATAAATTATTTTCATTGGAGTTACAGATTAATTGCTATGATTTTTACAAGTTTTAGCAATTTACTGGAATTATTTCTATACTGGAAATTCTATTTATTACATCAGACTGACGTCAGCAGGTCAGCCGACCTGTTCAGGTCAAACCTGACAGGGGGGACTCACTGGTCAGCCTCTCTGGGACTAATCCCGCGGTGACCAGTCCTAATTGAGGTTTGACTTGGCCTTGGGCCCACTTGTCAGCGAGTGATTAAGTCCTGAGCTGCTGGGTTAGCTTTGCCACGTCGATCCCCACCGGAGAGTGGTCGCCAGCGACCAGGCCCGCGGCGGAGGGCTCGCCGGAGGCGACCTAAACGACGCTGCACAGCACCAAAATGAACGCAGTTTGCAGCTACGGCACGCTGGCGAAGTGGCCGATCTGGCAGGGCCATCAAGGGAGGCTAGGGTCGCCGGGAGAGGCGCCGGCGACTAGCCGGAGCGGCGGCCGAAGCTCGGCCTTCTAAGAGAGACGGCTCTAGGGCACGGGGAGGGCAGCTGAGGGGCTCATCACGCTCCTGGAGGCTCCAGGAGCTCGAATCCTAGCTCGAGCGTGTGGATCGGACACCACAGCGACGACGACGACATGGCCGGCGGCGAGAAGCTCTCGGCCTTGGTGGGGAACTAGGCTATGATGCACGGGAGAGCGTGGGGCGAGAGGGGAAACAACGACGAGCTCACGGCGGTTCCGATGGTGCTGTTGAGGGGCTCGGGGATGCGCCGGAAGGAGCGAATCGACGGGAGAGGTCCGGCGGCCGGAGGTGGAAGACGACGGCGTTGGGGGCGATGCAGAGCTCGGGGAAGCTTCGGCTTCTGCAGAGATGACCAGGGCGACGAGGCGGAGCTAACAGGCTATTCGGAGGAGGGTTCCCATGGCTAGAGGTGCTACGGCTCGAGCTCGAGCTCGGCTCCAATGGCGGCAGCAGGAGAGGGGCTAGATCCGAGAGGAGAGGAAGAACGGTGCTGGGGAATGGATAGAGGAGACCCTGGGGAGCTTATCCCTGGCCTTGCCAGCGCGAGGCGGCGGCCAGGCAGGCGCACAGGTGCGTGGCCACGCCGGAGGAGGCGGCGGCCACCTCCTGCTCCTACTCGCGCGAGGGAGGGGACGAGCGAGGGACATGGGCCGGGCCAGGCTAGGCGACAGGTAAGGGTTTCCCATTTTTTTTCTGTTTTTGTTTTTCTGTTTTGCTAACTATTGTTTTGCTATTTATTTCAGCTCCAAAACAAAAAGTAAAAACTATTTTGGACCTCCTGAAATATTGTTATAATATTCCCATCCATTTCCAAAGTTTTCAACATCTTTGAAAATTTATAGTTTCTGATTTCAAATTTAAAGTTTGAAACCAGTGGCTTTTGCGTTAATTTAAAATGCTTAAAATGTCTAGAAAATAGTTTTCTCCAATGCTCATTTACTTTCATGATTTATCAGAAAGTTTGAACATTTCTTGAGGCCATTTTGGGTTCATTGATTTTAGCTAGTTTGAGAATTTCTTTATTTAAAGTAGTGGCTAGGCTTTTGAGTTTTTCCTTTGCCACTTTCTTGTTCTTGTTGAAAATTCTTAGATGAAAATGCAAAGAAGATATGAGCACAAGACTAACTTGCTTAAGGGTTAGGGATGTGACAACTCACCCCCACTCAAAAGAATCTCGTCCCGAGATTTAGAAGTCGTCGGGAATAACGCAGGATATTCAAGTCGGAGACGATCCTCTCTTTCCGAAGTTGCCTCCTTTTCAGAATGATTTGACCATTGAACTTTATGAAACTTGAGGTTTCGACGTCGAGTGGTACGCTCAGCGTGATCAAGAATACACACGGGGTATTCTCGGTATGAATGGTTATCTTGTAGATCAAGCGTTTCGTGGTCCACTTCACGGATAGGATCCGAAAAGCAACGCCTGAGTTGCGAGACGTGGAAAACATCATGAACCTTGGAAAGATGAGGAGGAAGTTCCAACTGGTAGGCAACTTCTCCTCGTTTGGCAAGAATGCGAAAAGGACCAATGTAACGAGGAGCCAACTTGCCCTTGATACCGAAACGATGGGTACCCTTCAAAGGTGTAACCCGAAGATAAGCCTTCTCGACAACTTCAAAGGTCACAACCTTATGATGACGATCATATTGGCTCTTTTGACGAGACTGGGCTGTATTCAACTTTTCACGAATAATGCGAACCTGCTCTTCTGCATCCTGGATCATATCCGGGCCAAAGAGTTGCCTCTCTCCGGTTTCTGACCAATTAAGAGGTGTTCGACATCTTCGTCCATAGAGAACTTCAAAAGGGGCTTTGCCTAAACTTGATTGGTAACTATTGTTATAAGCGAATTCGGCGAATGGAAGACACTTCTCCCAATTCATACCGAATGATATAACACAAGCTCGGAGCATATCTTCTAGAATTTGATTCACTCTTTCTACTTGACCACTTGACTGGGGATGGAAAGCAGTGCTAAAAGATAAGTGAGTCCCCATGGCATTCTGAAAACTTTCCCAGAAGCGAGAAGTAAAGATACTCCCACGGTCCGAGTTAATCTCCCGGGGAACACCATGAAGAGACACTATCCGAGAGATATATAACTCTGCTAGCTGGCTAGCTGTTATACTCTCACAAACGGGAAGAAAATGAGCCACTTTGGAAAGACGGTCAATGACCACAAAGATAGTATCATTTCCTTGGTCTTGGGAAATCCGGTGATGAAATCCATACTAACTTTATCCCATTTCCATTTAGGAATAGCTAGAGGCTGAAGGGTGCCAGCAGGCCTTTGATGTTCTGCCTTAACTCGACGACAAATGTCGCAGTTAGCAACGAACTCAGCAATTTCTCTCTTCATCCTAGTCCACCAGAAACTCTGGCGTAGGTCCTGATACATCTTAGTACTATCGGGATGAATGGTGAGAGGAGAATCATGAGCCTCCTTAAGGATTAACTGCCTTAGATGTGGGTTCTTAGGAACCACTAAACGGTTCTGGAAGAACACAACACCTTGATCATTCATGGAAAATTCTTTAGCGTTTCCGCTAAAAATATTCTCCTTGATCCGTGATATACCCTTGTCACGCTTTTGGCCAGCTATAATTTGATCCTTAAGAGTAGGCTTCGCCACCAGGGTAGAAAGGAATCCTTGAGGAACAATATGAAGATTCAACTTCCGAAAGTCCTCATGGAGATGTGGTTGACCTTGTTGTAGCATCAAATTGTTACAATAAGATTTACGACTTAGTGCATCGGCCATAACATTGGCCTTCCCCGGGGTGTAAGTTATCCCTAAGTCGTAATCCGAGATCAACTCAACCCACCGTCTTTGCCTGAGGTTCAAATCCGGCTGGGTGAAGATATATTTCAGACTTTGGTGATCAGTGAATATTTCGCAACGATTACCCAGAAGGTAATGTCGCCAGGTTTTTAGTGCATGGACCACAACTGCAAGCTCAAGGTCATGTGTGGGATAATTATCCTCATGTGGACACAACTGTCGAGATGCGTATGCGATCACATGACGATCTTGCATGAGAATGCAACCTAATCCTTGTCGCGAGGCATCGCAATAGATAACAAAGTCCTTAGAAAAATCTGGTGGTAGCAACACAGGTGCAGAAATCAGGCGTCTTTTCAGTTCCTGAAAACTATGCTCACACTGTGGTGTCCACTCGAACTTTTTATCCTTCTTGAGGAGTTCAGTTAGAGGCTTTGCAACCTTGGAGAAATTCTCGATGAAGCGGCGACAATAGCTCGCTAGACCAACAAAACTCCTAACTTGCTTAACCGATTCAGGTTGAGTCCAATCAAGGACAGCTTGAACTCTCTCGGGATTGACATCAATAACCTTACCAGAGATTACGTGGCCTAGATAGGTCACTTCTGGTAACCAGAATTCACATTTTGAAAATTTGGCATAAAGGTGATGCTCTCGAAGTTTCATCAATACCAGCCTTAGATGCTCGACATGTTCTTGTTCATTCTTTGAGTAGATAAGAATATCATCGAGGTACACCACGACGAATTTATCCAAATACTCCATGAAGATTGAATTCATCAGTCGAGAGAAAGTGGCTGGGGCATTGGTTAAACCGAAGGACATGATGGTGTACTCATATTGGCCATAATGAGTAACAAAAGCCGTTTTTGGAATGTTCCCGTTCTTAATCTTGATTTGATGGTATCCCAACCTCAAATCCATTTTGGAGAAGACTGAGGATCCAGCGAGCTGATCGTACACCGTTGATCCTGGGGAGCGGATACTTGTTCTTAATGGTGACCAGATTAACTGGTCGGTAATCTACAACCATCCGATCCGTTCCGTCTTTCTTCTTGACGAAGAGGACGGGACAAGCCCAAGGAGAAGAGCTAGGATGAATGAAACCCTTGTTCAAGGCCTCATCTAATTGCTTCTTAAGTTCGGCTAGCTCCAGGGGTGCCATCTTATAAGGTCTTCTGGCTATTGGGACAGTTCCTGGAACAAGATCTATTACAAACTCTACATCTCTGTCAGGTGGAATTTTTGGCAGTTCCTATGGAACAACATCCGGGAAGTCACGGACTACCGGAATGTCTTCAAGTTCCGGAAGAGGGTTGGCATTTAGGGAATAGAGTTGGCATTTGGCAACTCGAGTAGAGACATTTACTATCTCACCCGAGGGATGGGTAAGCTGGACATTTCTAGAATGAGTATCAATCTTGGCATCGTGAGCTGACATCCAGTCCATGCCCAAGATGATATTAATATCCGAAGATTTCAAGGCTATCAAAGAGGCAAGAAAAACTAGCCTGTCTACTAGAATTTCATTGTCATAGGTTATCCTAGAGGTTTTCCATTTACTACCAGGGGTTTGGACAACCAATGGGATTGGCATATCACAAAAAGACATGTTATGCAACTGTGCATAACTTTCTGAAATGAAGGAATGAGAAGACCCAGTGTCAAAGAGAACGGACGCTGGGTGATGATTAACAAGAAGCGTACCCAGCATGACGTCGGGATCCTCTGCAGCTTCTTCTGCTAACACATAGTTCACACAGCCACGTGCAGGAGTTGGCTTCACATAGTACGCTTTGCCCGACTTGGCCTGCCCGACGGACTTTCCGGGTTGCTTGGCACCCACATTCTAAGGACACTCACGGGAATAGTGCCCTGGTTCTCCACACTTGTAGCATATCACCTGGTTGGTACGTGGTGCAGCATTGCTAGCTGGACCACCATAAGCTTTTGCTGGAGGGTTGGCCTGATTCGTCTGAGGCGCCACGTAGGATGGCCTCGGAGTGTATCTTGGCGGCAGAGAACTGTTTGGAACCCACAGCCTGCGTTTTGGAAACGCGGAACCAGAAGACGAGCCAAAGTCACGGGAGTGCTTCCTCGTGGCTTCGAAGTCAGTATGACCAGTCTCGACACTGATCGCTTTGTTGACTAGGGCTTGAAAACTTGCACACTCATGGAGGCGCAGATCACGACGGAGCTCAGGGCTCAGACCCTTACGGAATCTTGCTTGCTTCTTGGCGTCAGTAGACACCTCCTCTGTTGCATAGCGGGCGAGGTTACCGAACTCGCGGCTATAGGCATCCACAGACAACTTGCCCTGAGTGAAGGCACAGAACTCCTCTCTCTTTCTGTCCATCAGGCCCTCTGGAATATGGTGCAGACGAAAAGCTGCACTCAAGTATGCCCATGTGGCCACTGGTTCAGCGGGACGCATAGCTTCAAAATTCTCCCACCACAGATTGGCGGGTCCTTCGAGGCAATACGCCGCAAAGGTCACCTTGTCCGCCTCAGACACATTCGCAGAGCGAATCTTGCGTGAGATGCTGCACAGCCAGTCATCAGCGTCGAGGGGATCGACGGAATGATGAAACTTTGGAGGATTCAGCTTCACAAAGTCATTGAGGGACACTACAGCATTCCTAGGTTGTCGAGCCGTATTCTGCTCAATACGCTCTAGCAGTCGGTTGGTCTCCCTTTTATTTCTTTCTGCCTCAAGCATCACTTCTACCAGAGAAGGTGGGTGAGGCAGGTCTTCCTGCGACGCTTGACTACCTTCACCTTGCTCATGAGCAGGGGCACGTTTCAACCTGGTGAACACCATCCGCACAAACAAACTCATAGCTTAGACCAACATCATATCAATACTAGCTATGGATTAAGAATGTACTGAACACACGGGATGCGGAAATGAATATCTGAACAGCATGGTAACAAGCAACTGCTATATATACACCATGGTTCATACACACCCTTACATAGTTCAGTACAACCTTAACCGAAGAGCAAACTACTGAAATTATGAAACTACTCATCAGAGGCTTACAAGCTTCCTATACATTATTTATCTAGGCCTCCAGAATTCATTTCACATTACATGCATACTTCACAAGTCATGCAGGACTGTGAACGTACGGCTACTACCATACTATCCTTCCGCTCACAGCTCAGGCATCCGCATAAAACATCTCATAGAGATTACCTCCATGACCTGGAAGCTCAACCTGCGGATCAGGAAACACTCTAGCCTGAGATCCCTGGGATCCATAAGGACACGGATGTGGCCTTGGTCCCCTGACTGGTGGTAAGAGGGGTCCCCGAAGAGGTGTAACTCCTCCTATAGCTGGCTAGTCAACGTGGGCCGGAAGATGGGTCCTAACAGGGTTCAGCATCTCCATCTCTCCATACCGTGTCTGGACTACCAGTGCCAGCTGCGTCAAAGCTGTCCACAGACGGGCACGGGTAGCATAAAGCTCCATACGGAGAGCACGAGCATCCCTGTCTCTGTTCTCTAGCATCTCAACAGTGGACTGCAGTAGTGGATCCTCGATAGAAGAATCAAAATAGACTCCACTGAGGTATCCCTCTTCACCAGGCTGAGTGGCCGGAACATAGCAGAACTCTGAATTCTGCAGCAGTGCATGTCTCGCTCTCATAATGGTCAGCATTGAGTAGGCAGCATCCTTTACTGCCATGTCAACAGTGACCCCCAACCCATAGGACCAATGGATTGGCTCCTCAGCTCCAGGGTAGTCTGGAAATACCCTAACAGTGCAGATGTACTGGCTCTGGTTGAAGTCTCGGTACTGTTCCTCCACTGTGTACTCGGGGTACCAGCGGTAACCGCACACCGACATCACCCTGACCAGCATGGCCGTATGACCCGGCACATCAATGCACCTGGTCAGACGTACCACCTGACGAGAAGGACGGCCAGGCATATGTAAATAGAGAGTAATGCAAAAGCATTAGAGCTCTGTATGCAAAATTGGGCAGCATAACGGCTGTAAATGATCAAAAACTAATTTTGAGACAACCCAAAAATGGAATAGCGTAACCACTGAACTATCGAGTTCCACTCTCTGATCATCAAAACTTACTTCCTGCTTCCTAGGAATAAAAGAAACCCAATATCTCTCAACCCGTAGTCCTATAAGCTACCGATCGGAAACACGAGCCTAGGAGAAGATGAGTAACCTAGTCCTTAATTCCCGTTGAAAAGACGAGGATGACCAGAATAGAATAACTTGAGAAGAGAACAAGAATCTTACGTTCCCTTCCACAAACAATTCCCTTATATATAACTAAAGAAATTATAGACTCAACTTCGACCAGTTTGGCTTAGTAATCCTACAGTTAGTCAGTCTCTGATACCAACGCTGTCGGGACCCCGATCCTAAGCCATAGGGATCTAGTCTGTAACACATCGCATCCCTTTGCGGTCTCACGCACGGTTAACTCCCCGGCTGCAGCCTTACCTTAGCCGGGACCGTTTGCGTCTTTTGACTCACGTATGCAATAGTGTCGCTAGCATTCCAATGTCAAAGAACCCGGATCGACATGTCTAGTGATAAACCAAAGTGGCAGTTCCGCACAAGGACAGGCATACATGACCCAACAAAGCAGGTGTCGGTCACCAGCGAATGTAGACGAGTCGTAGCAAGCTACAAGGACTCCATTACATCGCGTGACATTTCCCCAAAGAGGACAGACACAGCAGCTAAGGAGGACACATGCCGGTCAACCAATGTGTCCGGAGCAGTAGCGAACTACCAAGGCTCATTGGATCACAAAGGGGCATTTCCTTGTAAGGAGTGCTACTAAAGTTCACGACTAGGTAATCGAACCCCATACATATCAAGTACGACACACGTACGCATGGCATACCGATATGTATAGATACATCGATGGCATCACAACATAACCATAAACATACAACCTTTATTTAAGAGGCTCGGAAGAGCCACACTCATAATATTACACATTAAGGGTCTCACGACCCATAATAGCAGTCATACAATTACAAGCCAGCGGAAGAGTTTTAAATTGTCTGAGTACAGATAGGGCAACTAGAAGGCACATGGCCTGACTATACTACAGAGCCGACGTAGGGCCAGATCGTAGCTGGGACACCAGCTACTCGTCGTCGTTGATGTCTACGAAGAACCCTCCATTAGGGTCATTAGCAACCTCTGCAACATTTATTAAGCAAACATGAGTACGAAGGTACTCAGCAAGACTTTAGGATAACTAACTACTCATGCAAGGTATCAAAACGGTATTGTGGGGTTTCATGCGGAAAGCCAACATTTGACTCGTGGCTAGACAACTTGCATTTTTTTAAATAATTTTGACAACTTGATTTCTCGCACACGAGTCCACTAACACCACAACAATACACTATCGTGGAATCATTCTGTCTCCGTACGGAAATGCCGTCCACGACACTCATGCTTATCTTGGCAATTTTATGAGTAGCCATTTAAGTTATCTATGAACAACATATGTCTCCAAGTAGTCCATATCCGCGGACGCGGATATTCGAATAGATCATAACCCTGCAGGGGTGTACTTCGTCACACACGCTCTCGCCACTTATCGCCATGTGCACGTCATGCACCTCGGCAACCTTCAAGCGGAAGCCCAGCGAGGGAGTCGGCCACGACCGTTAACCACACTAGTACCTAGTCCAGGTTTATCGCCTATCTGAGAGTAACCCGTACGGAAGTCCGGCCGAGGTTTCCGTCACGGCCTCAAACGATGTGCGCAGGGTTCCCAAGCCCACCATCCGGGTGCCACTTGGTACACCGTGCCACTGCCTACCGCATCACGGTCCACCTCTCAGGTCAGCACCATGCACGGCCTCCAGCATTACTATAAACACCAGAAACTACTTGCAACTCCTGGACCGAGTACTACGCGATTAATAGGCCGAGCGGGGTCATATTTCAGGGCCCAGCATGTGGTAGTATCTAGTCTTGGATTACATACACGGAACTCAGTTCCTAAGGACGGTTCCAATGAAACAACCCGCCATGTACTCCTACACAGCCTTTCACCGGTACCTTTACCAAATCAAGTTCAACACACAACCTTTGCTCACCGAACACATTCCACATTTCTGTTCATCTCCCAGATGACAGACCATACACAACTCTAAGCATAGCATGCATAGCAGGATAAGGCACATCATAGCTCAAGCAACTATCAGGTATGCTAGGTTGCAAGGTTCGGCTATTTACTGTGACAAGGTTAGGTCATGCAAATGAAGTGGGTTCAACTAACGTGGCAAAAGCAGTTGAAGCATTTGATCCTAATGCAATAAATAAGTGCAGGAGCAAGAACAGGGGATTTATCGGGATGATCAAAAGGGTTGCTTGCCTTGTTGCTCAGAGGAGGAACGATATCCGTCAGACGGATATTTGGTGGAATCCGAGGGTGCGGAGCCTGCCGAAATGAATGGCAACATTCAATAACAATCATATGCAATCAAAATGATGCATGAGCATGGCATAAGAATGCAAGGTGATAAGTTATTATTTTCAACATGTATTAGGTTTAGAGTTTATTTGAATCACATTCGAATATCAATTCAAACGGGGTATTCTTGGATACCGGTTTAATTGATTCGACCTGATGCTCAGATCAACTTGATGTTAGCTTGCATGAGATGTCATGTTATGGTACTGAATTGTATCTAGAACAGTGTGTGATCATGGCAATCATGATGAAATTTGAATATTTTTCCAAATTCCATTTTAAAAGTAATTATGAGAATTGAATTATTCCTTATTCCACAATTTAGGGTTCTGTAACTTTTTGAAACATAGTTGAAAATAGCATAATCAGAATCCTTGAATTTTTCTGATACTTTTTCATATATAAATTATTTTCATTGGAGTTACAGATTAATTTCTATGATTTTGACAAGTTTTAGCAATTTACTGGAATTATTTCTATATACTGGAAATTCTATTTATTGCATCAGATTGACGTCAGCAGGTCAGCCGACCTGTTCAGGTCAAACCTGACACGGGGGACCCACTGGTCAGCCTCTCTGGGACTAATCCCACGCTGACCAGTCCTAATTGAAGTTTGACTTGGCCTTGGCCCCACTTGTCAGCGAGTGATTAAGTCGTGAGCTGCTGGGTTAGCTTTGCCACGTCGATCCCCACCAGAGGGTGGTCGCCGGCGACCAGGCCCGCGGCGGAGGGCTCGCCGGAGGCGACCTAAACAGCGCTGCACAGCACCAAAACGAACGCGGTTTGCAGCTACGGCACGCTGGCGAAGTGGCCGATCTGGCAGGGCCATGAGGGGAGGCTAGGGTCGCCGGGAGAGGCGCCGGCGACTAGCCGGAGCGGCGGCCGAAGCTCG
>NC_058520.1:280216837-280231837 GCF_904849725.1 Hordeum vulgare subsp. vulgare
GCTTACCTGCACAGCCACAAGTCATTATGGGCTCTAGCTTGGTTGGACAACGCGGCAACTCTGGACAGGCGGTGCTAGTAGATGTAGAAGAACGGTAGGAATGGATGGGCAGCGATAGGGATTCAGAGGGACCCGTTGAAAGACCTTGTTTTTATTATCCGATCTTCAAACACCCTGAAGTGCGAGGACATACACGGAGGCGATCAAATCTTGTGGGGAACGTGTGCAAAACTCTGCAGAGTACTCAAACCTAATCGATTAGCCGTGTCCACGGTCATGGACAACTTGAGCCAAAGGAACTGAAGTCATCTGAAATTCTCAACACCATTATATATATTTGATGAGGGTAATATTTATAACTTGGGTATGAGAACTGGTTGGCGGAACCATCTCGTTAACAACCAACCTTGTAGTAATATTTTGCTTTTAGCCCCTCTTGTTGTAGGAGAAAATTTGCTTTACGCTAAAAACTTACAACACCACCTTCCATATATGCATATAGTATAGATGATATTTTACCCCCTCTCATATGTGACTTGCCGGCATTTTCAATATGCTGACCTACACAGCTGCAACGTCTTATGTTGCAGATATTTTTCTTCAACGAGTAAGAGTATGATTCAGGGTTACGGTCTACATTCAACTTGCCGTTGGTGTTTATTGGGACTCCACTCCCTTGACTGCTTCCGCTGAGATATTTAAGGTATATATCAGTTTTACGCTATTTACATGTGATTGCACTTTGATATATACATTGATGTACTGTGTGTGCCAGCATACTGATCCAGGGATGGCAGAGAACACAGAGGCTTGACTCGTTTTGAGTCGGGTCGCTACAGAAATGGTATGAGAGCACATGTTGACTGTAGGACGTGACCCTAGAAACTGGAAATTTCTTAGGAAAGGATGTCTCGAAAATATTATTTCCAAGAACATTCTTTACCTCTCATCTCTTCTGATTTCATCAAATGTTCTCTCTCACCTCCAATAGTTAGACAATACCCTTACTCCTTTGACCTCATGAAGAATCAACGGAGTTCTACTTCAAAGTAAAAAGGATTTCGCCACGCATTTGAAGAATTGAAGCTACACCAATTGAAGACTCTCAAGACTCGAAGAATTCGAAGAACCTAAAACGTTCGAATATTTATATGACCATTAGAAGTCCAAACCCCTGTTATATACCCACGTTAGTTACGATGATTTGTGAGCCGTCATTGGTGTGTGTTTTCGGACAGCCACAAATAAAACCTATTCTCAAAAATATTGTTTGTATTGTGTGTTTCTCCCTCTCTCTCTTACCCATCTCATCCCCAAAAACATCAACCCTACCTGATGGAGTATGAAGCTGGACTTGTAATCTCTCGACCAATGACCCAGCTGGGCGCTGATATATGGATTCAGAACATGGAGAACCACTTCGGGAGCAACTTGATCTCAAGGAAGTATGAAGTGGAACACGATCTTCTGTACTTTACACAAAGTGCTGCAATCTGGTGGAAAATGCACCATGCCATACAAGGATTTAGTGGAGCAGAAACTTGGGACGAATTCAAGAACACTCTGTTAAGATCCTGACTTATTCAGAAGTGCTATGACAATCCGAAGGAGAAGACTTGTGCATGCAAGATCTATGGAGAAATAGGACACACCCAGGAAAAAAACAAGGATGGATGCACTCATTGTGAAGAAAATCACCCACCTGAGGAATGCCCAAGTAGTCAGGTGACTTGTTTCCTTTATGAAGGAACCACCCACGACCCAGCTCAATGTCACATTTACCCCAAGGTACAACAAGTTGTCCAGCAGTAGAAGGAAGCAATGAAGGAAACACTCAAGAAGAAGATTCTAGAAGTGTCGGTGATGAACGAAAATATTGAAGACCCTGATGGACAAGCTCTGACCAGATTTTTCTCCAATGTATGCTACCCAATGTATGCTACCCATGTGGAGAAGAAGTGGAGTTTGACCCACTTGAAATAGAAGAACTGGCCAAAATAAAGGAGTCCAGAAAGAAGAAAAAGTACCCTCGGAAGAGCCATGTAGATATAGACCTGAGTCATGTCACATGTTACAAGTGTATGGAACTCGGCCACCACAAATACATGTGCTCAGGAAGGAAGCCAGAAACCCAAGGAGCAAGAGAAAACGCTAAGACGCCTCGAGACTTGTCAGAACTCATTTGCTTTCGTTGCAAGGAAGCAGGACATTTTGCTAGCGATTGTCCATAAAGGAAGAAAGCTAAAAAGGAGTAGTTAAATTTTGACCGCGGCAATTAGTGTAATCTGAAGAACTCTTGTTTTTCAAGAGATCATGGAGTGAAATTTTTGTAACAGAAGTCCCTGAGATTGTAATAACATCATGAATAAATGGAATTTATAGTTTCATGATTGCATATGTTGAAACTGTATGCATTCTTTCTCTACGAACAAAGATCTCTAAACATTTATGAGGATATGAGAAAAATATGGTCTATGCAGGCATGAGTATAATTCATTTAAGTCTGGTAGTAATCGGTAAACCCCACAGGATCCACTGAGTAGGAATGTACCATAACTACCAAGGAGACATATACATTTGTTGGGGAACGTCGCATGAGAAACAAAAATTTCCCTACGTGCATGAAGACCTATCATGGTGATGTCCATCTACGAGAGGGGATATTCGATCTATGTACCCTTGTAGACCGCACAACAAAAGCGTTAAGAAACGCGGTTGATGTAGTGGAACGTCCTCACGTCCCTCGATCCGCCCCGCGAACCGTCCCGCGATCAGTCCCGCGATCTAGTGCCGAACAAACGGCACCTCCGCGTTCAGGACACGTACAGCTCGACGATGATCTCGGCCTTCTTGATCCAGCAAGAGAGACGGAGAGGTAGATGAGTTCTCCGGCAGCGTGATAGCGCTCCGGAGGTGGGTGATGATCTTATCTCAGCAGGGCTCCGCCCGAGCTCCGCAGAAGCGCGATCTAGAGGTAAAACCGTGGAGATATGTGGTCGGGCTGCCGTGGCAAAGTTGTGTCAAATCAGCCCTAAAACCTCCGTATATATAGGGGGAAGAGGGGGAGCCTTGCCTTGGGGTCCAAGGACCCCCAAGGGGTTCGGCCGAGCCAAGGGGGGCAAACCTACCCTTCCAAACCGAGTCCAACTAGGTTTGGAAGGTGGTGTCCTTCCCCCTTTTCCCACCTCCTCCTTTTTTTTCTTCTTTTCTCTTTGATTTTCTTCCTATGGCGCATAGGGCCTTCTTGGGCTGTCCCACCAGCCCACTAAGGGCTGGTGCGCCACCCCCAAGGCCTATGGGCTTCCCCGGGTTGGGTTGCCCACCCCGGTGAACACCCGGAACCCATTTGTCATTCCCGGTAAATTCCCGGTAACTCCGAAAACCTTCCGGTAATCAAATGAGGTCATCCTATATATCAATCTTAGTTTCCGGACCACTACGGAAACCCTCGTGACGTCCGTGATCTCATCTGGGACTCCGAACAACATTCGGTAACCAACCATATAACTCAAATACGCATAATACAACGTCGTACCTTAAGTGTGTAGACCCTACGGGTTCGAGAACTATGTACACATGACCCGAGAGACTCCTCGGTCAATATCCAATAGCGTGACCTGGATGCCCATATTGGATCCTACATATTCCATGAAGATCTTATCGTTTGAACCTCAGTGCCAAGGATTCATATAATCCCGTATGTCATTCCCTTTGTCCTTCGGTATGTTACTTGCCCGTGATTCGATCGTTAGTATCCGCATACCTATTTCAATCTCGTTTACCGGCAAGTCTCTTTACTCGTTCCGTAATACAAGATCCCTCAACTTACACTAAGTCACATTGCTTGCAAGGCTTGTGTGTGATGTTGTATTACCGAGGGGCCCCGAGATACCTGTCTGTCACACGGAGTGACAAATCCCAGCCTCGATCCATACTAACTCAACGAACACCTTCGGAGAAACCTGTAGAGCATCTTTATAGTCACCCAGTTACGTTGCGACGTTTGATACACATAGAGCATTCCTCCGGTGTCAGTGAGTTATATGATCTCATGGTCATAGGAACAAATACTTGACACGCAGAAAAGAGTAGCAACAAAATGACAAGATCAACATGCTACGTCTATTAGTTTGGGTCTAGTCCATCACGTGATTCTCCTAATGACGTGATCCAGTTATCAAGCAACAACACCTTGTTCATAATCAGAAGACCCTGACTATATTTGATCAACTGGCTAGCCAACTAGAGGCTTGCTAGGGACAGTGTTTTGTCTATGTATCCACACATGTATATAAGTCTTTATTCAATACAATTATAGCATGGATAATAAACGATTATCTCGATACAGGAATTATAATAATAACCATATTTATTATTGCCTCTAGGGCATAATTCCAACAGTCTCCCACTTGCACTAGAGTCAATAATCTAGCCCTCACATCATCGTGCGAATTACATTGTAATAAATCTAACACCCATACTGTTTTGGTGTTGATCATGGTTTGCCCGTGGAAGAGGTTTAGTCAGCGGGTCTGCTACATTCAGATCCGTGTGCACTTTGCATATATTTACGTCCTCCCCTTCGACGTAGTCGCGGATGAGGTTGAAGCGTCGTTTGATGTGTCTGGACTTCTTGTGAAACCGTGGTTCCTTTGCTAGGGTAATGGCACCCGTGCTGTCACAGAACAAGGTTATTGGATTCAGTGCACTCGGCACCACTCCAAGATCCGTCATGAACTGCTTCATCCAGACACCCTCCATAGCCGCCTCCGAGGCAGCCATGTACTCCGCTTCACATGTAGAATCTGCTACGACGCTCTGCTTGGAACTGCACCAGCTTACCGCACCCCCATTAAGAATAAATACGTATGCGGTCTGCGACTCAGAGTCGTCTGGATCTGTGTCAAAGCTTGCATCGACGTAACCTTTTACGGCGAGCTCTTTGTCACCTCCATACACGAGAAACATCTCCTTAGTCCTTTTCAGGTACTTCAGGATATTCTTGACCGTCGTCCAGTGATCCACTCCTGGATTACTCTGGAACCTACCTGCCATACTTATGGCCAGGCTAACATCCGGTCTAGTGCACATCATTGCATACATGATAGAACCTATGGCTGAAGCATAGGGGACGGTGCTGATATGCTCTCTATCCTCATCAGTTGCTGGGCACTGAGTCTTACTCAATCTCGTACCTTGTAAAACTGGGAAGAACCCTTTCTTGGACTGTTCCATTTTGAACCTCTTCAAAACTTTATCAAGGTATGTGCTTTGTGAAAGTCCTATCAGGCGTTTTGATCTATCCTTGTAGATCTTAATGCCTAGAATGTAAGCAGCTTCTCCTAGGTCCTTCATAGAGAAACTTTTATTCAAGTAATCCTTTATGCTCTCCAAAAACTCTACATTGTTTCCAATCAGCAATATGTCATCCACATATAATATTAGAAACGCCACAGAGCTCCCACTCACTTTCTTGTAAATACAAGATTCTCCAACCACTTGTATAAACCCAAATGCTTTGATCACCTCATCAAAGCGTTTGTTCCAACTCCGAGATGCTTGCACCAGTCCATAAATGCATCGCTGGAGCTTGCACACCTTGTCAGCATTCTTAGGATCGAGAAAACCTTCGGGTTGCATCATATACAACTCTTCCTTAAGGAAACCGTTAAGGAACGCCGTTTTGACATCCATCTACCAGATTTCATAATCGAAAAATGCAGCTATTGCTAACATGATTCTCACGGACTTAAGCATCGCTACGGGTGAGAATGTCTCATCGTAGTCAACTCCTTGAACTTGTGAAAAACCCTTTGCCACAAGTCGAGCTTTATAAATGGTCACATTGCCGTCAGCGTCCGTCTTCCTCTTAAAGATCCATTTGTTCTGAATAGCCTTGCGGCCCTCAGGTAGTACTTCCAAAGTCCACACTTTGTTCTCATACATGGATCCTATCTCGGACTTCATGGCTTCTAGCCATTTGTTGGAATCTGGGCCCACCATTGCTTCTTCATAACTTGGAGGATCATTCTTGTCTAACAACATGATTGACAAACAGGATTACCGTACCACTCTGGAGCAGCACGTGGTCTCGTCGACCTGCGCGGTTCGACAGGAACTTGAACCGGAGTTTCATGATCATCATCATTAACTTCCTCCTCAACCGGCGTCGCAATGATAGAGGTTTCCCCTTGCCCTGCGCCACCATCTAGAGGGATGAGAGGTTCGACAACCTCATCAAGTTCTATCTTCCTCCCACTCAATTCTCTCGAGAGAAACTCCTTCTCGAGAAAAGCTCCATTTTTAGCAACAAACACTTTGCCCTCGGATTTGAGATAGAAGGTGTACCCAACTGTATCTTTTGGGTAACCTATGAAGATGCACTTTTCCGCTTTGGGTTCCAGCTTTTCAGGCTGAAGCTTTTTGACATAAGCATCACATCCCCAAACTTTAAGAAACGACAACTTTGGCCTTTTGCCATACCACAGTTTGTATGGTGTCGTCTCAACGGATTTTGATCGTGCCCTATTTAAAGTGAATGCAGTTGTTTCTAATGCATAACCCCAAAATGATAACGGCAAATCGGTAAGAGACATCATAGATCGCACCATCTCAAATAAAGTACGATTACGACGTTCGGACACACCATTACGCTGTGGTGTTCCACGTGGTGTTAACTGTGAAACAATTCCACATTGTCTTAAGTGAGCACGAAACTCGAAACTCAGATATTCACCCCCACGATCAGGCCGTAGGAACTTGATCTTCTTGTTAAGATGATTTTCAACTTCACTCTGAAATTGCTTGAACATTTCAAATGTTTCAGACTTGTGCTTCATTAAGTAGACATAACCATATCTACTTAAATTGTGAGTGAAGGTGAGAAAATAATGATATCCGCCGCGTGCCTCTACGCTCATCGGACCGCACACATCGGTATGTATGATTTCCAACAAGTCACTTGCACGCTCCATTGTTTCGGAGAACGGAGTTTTAGTCATCTTGCCCATGAGGCATGGTCTGCACGTGTCAAGTGAATCAAAGTCAAGTGACTCCAAAAGTCCATCACCATGGAGTTTCTTCATGCGCTTTATACCAATATGACCTAAGCGGCAGTGCCACAAACATATGGCGCTATCATTGTCAACTCTAACTCTTTTGGTCTTAATGTTATGTATGTGTGTATCACTATCAAGATTCAATATAAATAATCCTCTCACATTGGGTGCATGACCATAAAAGATGTTACTCATAGAAATAGAACAACCATTATTCTCTAACTTAAAAGAGTAACCGTCTCGCAATAAACAAGATCCAGATATAATATTCATGCTCAACGCAGGCACAAAATAACAATGATTCAAGTTCATAACTAATCCTTATGGTAACTGAAGTGAAACTGTGGCGATGGCGATTGCATCAACCTTGGAACCATTTCCTATGCGCATCGTCACTTCATCTTTCGCCAGCCTTCGTCTATTCCGCAGTTCCTGTTTCGAGTTGCAAATATGAGCAACAGAACCGATATCGAATACCCAGGCACTACTACGAGAACCGGTTAAGTACACATCAATAACATGTATATCAAATATACCTGATTTTTCTTTGCCCGCCTTCTTATCAGCCAGATACTTGGGGCAATTGCGCTTCCAGTGACCCATACCCTTGCAATAGTAACACTCTGTTTCAGGCTTAGGTCCAGCTTTGGGTTTCTTCGTCGGATTGGCAACAGGTTTGCCGCTCTTGTTTGAATTACCCTTCTTGCCTTTGCCGTTTCTCTTGAAACTAGTGGTCTTATTCACCATCAACACTTGATCCTCTTTACGGAGTTCAGACTCTGCGACTTTCAGCATCGCAAACAACTCGCCGGGTGACTTGTTCATCCCTTGCATGTTCTAGTTCAACACAAACCATTATATCTTGGCGGCAGCGATTGAAGGATTCTGTCAGTGATATCCTCTTGCGGGAGTTCAATCCCCAGCTCAGCTAGACGGTTTGAGTACCCAGACATTTTGAGCACATGTTCACTTACAGACGAGTTCTCCTCCATCTTGCAAGCATAGAATTTATCGGAGGTGTCATACCTCTCGATCCGGGCATTCTTCTGAAAGATGAACTTCAACTCCTGGAACATCTCAAATGCTCCATGATGCTCAAAGCGACGTTGAAGTCCCGGTTCTAAGCCATACAATACTGCACATTGAACTACTGAGTAGTCCTCCTTACGTGTTAACCAAGCGTTCTTAACATCCTGGTCAGCCGTAGCGGGTGGTTCATCTCCTAGCGCAGCATTATGGACATAATCCTTCTTCCGAGCTTGTAAGATTAGCTTAAGATTATGAGCCCAGTCTACAAAGTTGCTTCCATCATCTTTCAACTTAGCTTTCTCTAGGAACGTATTAAAATTCAGGGTGACTGTCGCGTGAGCCACGATCTACAACACAAATATATTCAAAGTGGACTTAGACTATGTTCAAGATAATTAGAGTTTAACTTAATCAAATTACTTGCTAAACTCCCACTCAAAAAGTACATCTCTCTAGTCATTTGAGTGGTTCATGATCCACTTATACTAGCTCAAGTCCGACCATCACGTGAGTTGAGTATAGTTTCAGTGGTAAGCATCCCTATGATAATCATATCATCTATATGATTCATGATCGACCTTTCGGTCTCATGTGTTCCGAGGCCATGTCTGCACATGCTAGGCTCGTCAAGCTTAACCCCAGTGTTCCGCGTGCGCAACTGTTTTGCACCCGTTGTATGTGAACGTTGAGTCTATCACACCCGATCATCATGTGGTGTCTCGAAATGACCAACTGTAGCAACAGTGCACAGTCGGGGAGAAGACAATTTCGTCTTGAAATTTTAGTGAGAGATCACCTCATAATGCTACCGTCGTTCTAAGCAAAATAAGGTGCATAAAAGGATTAACATCACATGCAATTCATAAGTGACATGATATGGCCATCATCACATGCTCCTTGATCTCCATCACCAAAGCACCGGCACGATCTTCTTGTCACCGGCGCCACAACATGATCTCCATCAACGTGTCGCCATCGGGGTTGTCGTGCTACTAATGCTATTACTACTAAAGCTACATCCTAGCAAAATAGTAAACGCATCTGCAAGCACAAACGTTAGTATAAAGACAACCCTATGGCTCCTGCCGGTTGCCGTACCATCAACGTAAAAGTCGATATTATCTATTACAACATGATCATCTCATACATCCAATATATCACATCACATCGTTGGCCTTATCATATCACAAGCATACCCTGCAAAAACAAGTTAGACGTCCTCTAATTTTGTTGTTGCATGTTTTACGTGGTGACCATGGGTATCTAGTAGGATCGCATCTTACTTACGCAAACACCACAACGGAGATATATGAGTTGCTATTTAACCTCATCCAAGGACCTCCTCGGTCTAATCCGATTCAACTAAAGTTGGAGAAACTGACACTTGCCAGTCAACTTTGAGCAACGGGGTTACTTGTAGCGATGAAACCAGTCTCTCGTAAGCGTATGAGTAATGTCGGTCCAAGCCGCTTCAATCCAACAATACCGCGGAATCAAGAAAAGACTAAGGAGAGCAGAAAAACGCAAATCACCGCCCACAAAAACTTTTGTGTTCTACTCGAGAAGATATCTACGCATGAACCTAGCTCACGATGCCACTGTTGGGGAACGTCGCATGGGAAACAAAAAATTTCCTACGCGCACAAAGACCTATCATGGTGATGTCCATCTACGAGAGGGGATATTCGATCTACGTACCCTTGTAGACCGCACAACAGAAGCGTTAAGAAACGCGGTTGATGTAGTGGAACGTCCTCACGTCCCTCGATCCGCCCCGCGAACCGTCCCGCGATCAGTCCCACGATCTAGTGCCGAACGGATGGCACCTCCGCGTTCAGCACACGTACAGCTCGACGATGATCTCGGCCTTCTTGATCCAGCAAGAGAGACGGAGAGGTAGATGAGTTCTCCGGCAGCGTGACGGCGCTATGGAGGTTGGTGATGATCTTATCTCAGTAGGGCTCCGCCCGAGCTCCGTAGAAACGCGATCTAGAGGTAAAACCGTGGAGATATGTGGTCGGGCTGCCGTGGCAAAGTTGTGTCAAATCAGCCCTAAAACCTCTGTATATATAGGGCGAAGAGGGGGAGCCTTGCCTTGGGGTCGAAGGACCCCCAAGGGGTTCGGCCGAGCCAAGGGGAGCAACCCTCCCCTTCCAAATGGAGTCCAACTAGGTTTGGAAGGGGCAGTCCTTCCCCCTTTTCCCACCTCCTCCTTTTTTTTTCTTCTTTTCTCTTTGATTTTCTTCCTATGGCGCATAGGGCCTTCTTGGGCTGTCCCACCAGCCCACTAAGGGCTGGTGCGCCACCCCCAAGGCCTATGGGCTTCCCCGGGGTGGGTTGCCCCCCCCCCCCCGGTGAACACCCCGAACCCATTCGTCATTCCCGGTAACTCCTAAAACCTTCCGGTAATCAAATGAGGTCATCCTATATATCAATATTCGTTTCCGGACCATTCTAGAAACCCTCGTGACGTCCGTGATCTCATCTGGGCCTCCGAACAACATTCGGTAACCAACCATATAACTCAAATACGCATAAAACAACGTCGAACCTTAAGTGTGCAGAACCTGCGGGTTCGAGAACTATGTAGACATGACCCGAGAGACTCCTCGGTCAATATCCAATAGCGGGACCTGGATGCCCATATTGGATCCTACATATTCCACGAAGATCTTATCGTTTGAACCTCAGTGCCAAGGATTCATATAATCCCGTATGTCATTCCCTTTGTCCTTCGGTATGTTACTTGCCCGAGGTTCGATCGTCAGTATCCACATACCTATTTCAATCTCGTTTACCGGCAAGTCTCTTTACTCGTTCCGTAATACAAGATCCAGCAACTTACACTAAGGTTTGTGTGTGATGTTGTATTACCGAGTGGGCCCCAAGATACCTCTCCGTCATACAGAGTGACAAATCCCAGTCTCGATCCATACTAACTCAACGAACACCTTCGGAGATACCTGTAGAGCATCTTTATAGTCACCCAGTTACGTTGCGACGTTTGATACACACAAAGCATTCCTCCGGTGTCAGTGAGTTATATGATATCATGGTCATAGGAACAAATACTTGACACGCAGAAAACAGTAGCAACAAAATGACACGATCAACATGCTACGTCTATTAGTTTGGGTCTAGTCCATCACGTGATTCTCCTAATGACGTGATCCAGCTATCAAGCAACAACACCTTGTTCATAATCAGAAGACCCTGACTATCTTTGATCAACTGGCTAGCCAACTAGAGGCTTGCTAGGGACAGTGTTTTGTCTATGTATCCACACATGTATATAAGTCTTTATTCAATACAATTATAGCATGGATAATAAATGATTATCTTGATACAGGAATTATAATAACAACCATATTTATTATTGCCTCTAGGGCATAATTCCAACAACATTCCTCTGAGTACCTATTTACCGACACCTGCAGATGACAACTCTCTACGAGTCATTCCTCAAGGGCCCAGAAACGATCATGACCCTGACCAGTGACCATGATTACCCAAAAATCCTGAAGGACATGATGAAGCACATTCATCTTGAAGGAGATGCAGTCTACAAAGGCTACCCATCCATGGAAAGTGGAGTAGACCTTTGGTATGTGGAAGTACACCTCCATCATGTGAAAGGAGTTTGTCCAAAGAGTATGGGGCAATACATTTTCATTTCACGTGTACCACGAGCAACCTTCTTTGATGCTGTTCGTGAAGATGCCATGGAAGCCATACGTCAGATTGGAGAAATATTTGAAGCAAGACTCCGTCATACCCAGGAATACCTGAGTGAGGTACGTACGGAGATGATGGAGATGAAGCTCATGACTACCATGATGAAGCGAAAGATGGATGATTTCAAGGAGCACCTCGGAAAGTTCGAGTGGAACTAAAGTACCTCCAAGAGAGACAGATGAATAAAGTTGGCAGAAATGCTTGACCATACCGAACACTGTGGATGGCAGCATTTGTAATAAATTACTTTTGAGTTAGAATTTTGAAGAGAGGAAGGATGTAATAAAGGATTGATTATGAAATGAATATGATTTATGGAAGAAGCTATGATGGATCAGCAAATGTTTTCTTAGGAACATACGAAAGACAGAGAGTGGTGAAGATACGATAGATGTTTTGTTCAGCTTGCAGGACCATTGGATCTATCCGAACTTCGTTGGTGGACAAGAGAACTCTGCAACGCTTGTGAGGATGCCCAAGTGTTAGAATACGAAATTCACTAAGCCTTATACAAGGTAATAATTTCAGTGCGACATGGCTTGGCCACCATGACGACTTACTATTATCATTCTCTTGCTATTCGGAAAGGTAAATCTGAGAGACTTACCCATAGAGAGAGACGACGTTCTTTGAAGCTTTTGTTTAAGCCTTAGAATGGTATAATGAAAGCCCATGTACATGGCACTGGTTGTCATGCGTAGGAAATTTTACGGTGAGGATGGAGACAAGACCTCTCTCTCTCTGCAGGATAACCACAAATGGTAGACCACCATGAGAATCATCGATAGGTTATTTAGAATTGACCCCGAGACTGTGAGTTAAAGAAGACCCAGTAACGGAAGAAGCTTATATCCACAGGGGAACCCTCGATTTTGATGGAAATGTTATGAATATAACGGGAGAGCATCACCAACGGATTTAATATGAAGACTGTGCGAAGTCAGTTACCAAAACCCCAGAGGATCGTTAAACATTTTGAGGGACGAGTAATCTTCATTTTAAGTGTGGTAGCATCCCACTTTGCCGGAAGTTGGATTTGTTAGAAGACCCCCAAACCCTAACCTTTCTTTCTAGCCTCTTCGAATCTCGAGGACGAGATTCATTTTAAGTGTGGTAGGTTTGTAACATCCCAAATTTTGGAATGTTAGAATAATTATTAGATTGTTGTTGTTTGCTTGAGTGATTGAAACTTGAGTGAAATTTGAAACTTTTCAAAACTTCTGAATGAGAGGGAATAAAATGACTTTCCCCTTCTCCGGTAAATTCAAATTCAAAGCAATGAGAGAAGATGACATGACATCTTCAACTATAAAGAATTTGAACGGAGTTTGCATTTGAATCCTTTCAAAATATTCGCCCTTGCTTCTATATTTTTCTTCCCCGAGAAAATGCCCCGACAAAATTCTTGCACGCAAGAAAGAGCGGAGGAAAATGACCCTCCAAAATGTGCGGCATTTATGAATTATTTTGAGCCAAGAAGACCCAAGTTTTATGGGGAAATTAATTGCCAAAAACAAAATAAAGCCTTAGGAATTTTCTGAAGAAAAAAAAAAATTTTAAAAGTTTTTATGTTGGTTTTCGAAAAAATCATAACCAATTAGGAAATATTTTTTCTGATCGATTTGGTATATAATACCCCATATAAATCTTTTTATTTTGTTTCCTTTTATATTTTTTCCCTTGCTATTTAAAAAAACAACAACAAAAACAAATCGGGGGCCAGACTCCTGGATCGTTGGGAGAGTCCCTGGCAAACCGCTACTTACCTCCACGCACCAGCCCCTCGAGCGCACCCCTCTTCCTTTCTTTATTTTTTTCTTTTCTTTCCTTTCTTTTTTTCCATTCTTTCTTTCTTCTTCTCCTTTCCTTCTTTCTTCCCACGGGACTTTCCTTCCCAGCGCACCAGCCTTTCCATGGTGCCACCTCCTCTGATCACGTGATCCCCTTCCCGATTCCCCCCCCCCTTCATTCCCTCGGCCCCCTCTCCCCCTATAAAAGCTGCCACCCCCGAGCCCCCCTCGACCCCTCGCTCCACGCTGCCTTGTCCACCCACTGCCCTCGCCGGAGAAGCTCCAGTAGAACGCCCCCGCCACCCTACCGCGCCACCGCCCGCCTCCCTGCCCCAACCGAGGCCACCATTGAGCTTGCCTCGTCCACCGCGCTCCATTTTCGCCCCTGCCGAGCCACCTCGCCGCGCCGCACGAGCTCGCCGGAGCTCGGCCCTGGTCGAGCTAGCAGGAACCCCTACTGCCTCCCCCGTCGCCCCGGACGCCTCCCCTGCTGCCTCCCCCGACGCCCCGGAGCCGACCGCCCCCTCCTCCGCCGCCCCACCCTACCGACGACCAGCCCCCCCTCGCCGGAGTGCCTCTCCGCCCTTGCCGGAGCAGCCACTGGAGCTCCCAGCCTCCTGTGTCCACGGTGAGACCTCTCCCTTCTCTAGTTTTTCTTTTTGTTGTTTTTCCACCGTAGGATCTTAGATCAATGGGTTAGATTAGATCCAGCATACCCCTTCGGTTCATTTAAAAGAACCGACGGTTTTTCCTTATTAGTAAGTTTAGCCGAAGCGGTTTCTTATATAGCGGCCGTCCGCTGTTTAGCCTATGCAACGCACACAAATCAGCCAATCAGAAGCCGCCACGTGGATTCCCTGTTTGTTTTACTTTTCAGTTTTAATTCAAAAAACAGAGGCAGATTCAATTTTCTTTTTCTCATAACTTTTGATCCACAACTCCAATGAGGTTGATTCTTTTTCTAGTAGATCACAATTTTTCTGTAGTTTTTAAAAACATATAATTTGTCAGTGTTTGAAATTTTCAAATTTGAATTAGATCAGATTTAGTTTAAACCTTGTTTTGTTTATTCCAGGAGTTGAAAAATAGATTTTAATTTGATTCTTTTTGCTACTGATCACTAGTGATCTTAGTTAACGGTGGTAAAAATTTCAGAATTATTTGAGTAATTTAGCTCATTGTTTCTTGTGAAACAATTTCTGTTTCACCTCTTTTAGGATTATGGCTATTTCCTTTTCTATAATTGGTTTTTTTAATTATTTTCTTTTGTATTTCAAAAATATTATGTTTTGTTTTTTTAGTTAAAAGTAGGTTTGCAACAAGTTTTGATTTTATTTTTATTTGTTATTATGAAATCAATTCTAGTTCTCTAATAACTTGCAATTGGT
>NC_058520.1:280236837-280246837 GCF_904849725.1 Hordeum vulgare subsp. vulgare
AAAACCCGAACGGTTTTCTTTCACTTACTATTAGCCAGAGAGTTTTTGTTAAGATTCGTCCATTTGCTAGTGGTCACCGCAGCAAACATCCTTCCAACCAACCAGAGAGAGACACGTGTTCCCCTATCCGATAGAATTCAGATTTTCTTTTTCTGTATTAATTCCAAAACAGAGAAAGTTTCAATCTTGTTTTGATCATAACTTTTGATCCAGAACTCCAATGGAGTTGAAACTTGTTCCAGTAGATCACAACTTTTCTGTAGTTTTCAAAAACATATTATTCGTCTATGTTTGAAATTTTCAAATTTGAATTAGATCAGATTTAGTTTAAACATTGTTTTGCTTATTCCAGGAGTTTAAAAATAGACCTTTATTTGATTCTTTTTGGTACTGATTCCTAGTGATTATATCTTTCTGTAGTATAAGTTTCAAAAAAAATTAAATATTTTTACTTGTGGTTTTAACAGAAACAATTTCTGCCTTAGTTAGGTGAAGTGAATTCCTTCACTTTATGCAATAGTTACTTTGTGCTTGTGATGTTATTTTAGTTGTTGATGATAGTAGTGCTTATGGTGTGTATTTGTTTGTATCGCTAGATCACCCGGAGTGCGAAGCTTGCTACTTAGAAGCGCTCGATCAAGACAACAATCAGCAAGGTAAGTCATTTTGATCATACCATCGCCTATGTTTTCTATGCATGGTAGTTTCACCCTTCTTTGCCCAATTGCATGCTGAGTAGGTACTTGGAAATTATAGTTATAGGTTGTAGTATCATTTGGTAGGCACACAACAACCCCGATACTTGGCCCGGGACGACAAATTTCATATTGCTATGCTTGAGTAGACGGTATTCTGGTTGAGTGCATAACAAGAGTGATGCGAGCATAATTAAATAACCAAGACCGGTTAAGTCAAGATTTTCAAGACCTCGTGAAGAAATGCAACTCTGGGTGAAGGACGGTTTTGACGGGCTCCCTGGAACCATTGGACGACCCCGGGATGCTTGGAGACGTGCCATGTCATCTTGCGGAAAGCTTCACCCAGACTCGAAGAGACGGACAGAGGCTTCAAGACCCAAGGCTTACCTGCACAGCCACAAGTCATTATGGGCTCTGGCTTGGTTGGACAACGCGGCGACTCTGGACAGGCGGTGCTAGCAGATGTAGAAGAACGGTAGGATTGGATGGGCACCGACAGGGGATCAGAGGGACCCATTGAAAGTCCATGTTTTGATCATCCGGTCTTCAAACACCCTGAAGTGCGAGGACATACCCGGAGGCGATCAAATCTTGTGGGGAACGCGTGCAAAACTGTGCAGAGTACCCAAACCTAATCGATTAGCCGTGTCCACGGTCAAGGACAACTTGAGCCGAAGGCATTGAATTTCCCTGAACTCTCAACACAATTTAAAATGATGTGGGAATTATCGACAACTCGGGTACGAGAATTGTTTGGCGGAACCATTTCGTTAACAACAAACAATGTAGTAATATTTTGCTTTCAGCCTTCTCTTGTTGTAGGAGAAAAATTGCTTTATGCTAAAACTTATAGCCCCACCTGCCATATATGCATGTAGAAATAGTTGGTTATTATTTCCCCCCCTCTCTTTGATGACTTGCCGGCATATTCCATATGCTGACCTACACGGCTGCAACGTATCATGTTGCAGAGTACTTTTCCGACCAGGAGTGGGGCTACGATCTACACTCAGCGACATGCCCTGGAGTCGGATGGACTCGTCTACCTGATGCTTCCACTAGTCTTCGTTAGATATCTCATGAGATGGCCTTCCGTCACTTTATTGTAATTCATTATTGTAATAAAGTACTCAATATGAGATTTCGATTAATAAAGCTGTGTGATTGAACTCTTGATATATAAATTGATATACTGGGTTGTACCAGCATGATCTTGGGATGGTACGGAAACACCAGAGGCTTGACTCGTATTGAGTCGGGTCGCTACAGAAATGGTATTCAGAGCACACGCTGACTGTAGGACGTAACCTCTAGGAATGGAAAAGCCTTAGGAAGAAAACTATTTTCTTATGTCTATAAATCTTCTATTTCCTCTTCTGCTCATTTTTGAGTTCTCTCCGATTTTCCAATGTTTTACATGGCCACCTTCATCCCCGTTAAGTTCACGGAGTTTTGCCAGCCCGACGCCACTATGCCTTTCGGAAAGGAGCTCATGCAGATCACCAAGGACTTCAGGATTGCTCTGCCGACTATCACTGGGAAGCCTACTTCGTCTTACCCGGAGGATTCACGCTACAGGATTGAGGTGCACGTTCCCGGAAGGACATTCGAGCTGCGCACTAAGCCTGTGGACTTCAAGTTCATCGCACCCAACTGGATTCTCGGAAGGGACATGGCGATCCATTGTGCACTCGGACGTATCAAAGAAGTGTACAGGGGCTGCCCTATTTCACCGGATCTATTCACGGTATCCCGGAGAGAAGAAGATGGAGAAATCATCTCAAGCAAGAGCAAGGACGCTCTCCTGTCCTATGCCAAGACCTTGGAGAAGCACAGCGGGACTCTGGAGCATCGTGTGATCAAGGACGTCAGGAAGATCAAGCAATTGTCGCTCCGCGAACTCGAACTCGAAGAAGCAGCCCTGGAAGCCCACTATGAGCACGAATTGGAGGTGAAGGAATTCCTGGAGAGGATCGAGAAGCTGAAGACTCGTGTCGCATACCTAGAGGAAGAACTGGACATGGGCGAGAACCTTCATCCTGAAGGAGACGTAGCCCCCTTGATCAGCAATGAGGAGGACTATGAAGCAAGCTCCACCGAAGGACCCACCACCATGCTTTTCTGAGGAGGACACTTAGACTAGTCCACCAATTTATCTTATCGTTAAACGCTTAGGCCATTGTTTAGGCTATCGAAACTTGTATCCCGTGTGTGAACCTTTTGTGATGGTATTGAATAAAATGTGTGGTGTGATACTTGTTCGTTGCATTTCATATGGTTAGTGTAATTACTCTTTAGACCATTGTTCTATGCTAATCTCACCCCTCTACAAACAATAGATGCCTCCAAGACGTGACCCTGCTTCGAACTTCCTACCGGAACTCACTCAGTTGATTCAGCAATAGAATACCCTGATGCAGCTGATCATCCAGAACCAGAACAATAACAACAACCATCATCCGCCCCAGGCCGACAATCTCACCCGTTTCCTGAGGTTGAACCCTCCGACTTTCTCCAGCAGCATTGAGCCCATTGTGGCAGATGATTGGCTCCGCAAGATGGAGCGGGAACTAATCAGTGCTGGTTGTACTGAAGCTGAGAAGGTGCGCTTTGCCGCGCATCAACTTGAAGGCCCTGCAGCTGCATGGTGGGAGAACTACACCACCACATACCCCATTGCTGGAGTCACTTGGGAGCAGTTCAAGCAAGCCTTCCGCACTGCACATGTCTCAGCTAGTGCAATGAGTCTGAAGAAGCGTGAGTTACACAACTTACGCCAGGGAAATCGCTCCGTTGCTCAGTATGTTGATGAATTGAGCATGCTCGCCCGTTATGCACCTGGAGATGTGGCCGATGATGCGGCCAAGTAGGAAAAGTTCTTGGAGGGACTCAATGATGAGCTGAGCATTCAGCTGACTGTAGCCAACTTCAACAACTACCAGGAGCTGGTAGATAAGGCCCTCATCTTGGAGGGGAAACATCAGCAGATTTTGAACCACAAGCAGAAGTATGGCAATGGGAAGTTCAACTCTGGCAATCAGCAGAAGCCTCGCTACACCCCCTATTCACGGAATACCGGGACTGGATCCGGTAAGTTTGGAGGACACGTCCAGCATAACCACCCACTGCGCAACCATGGAGGCCACAACCATGGAGGAAATGGGAACCACCGCAACAACAACAACTTCAAGAATGGCGGTACCGGCACTCAGCATCATTCCGCTCTAGCTCAGAAGGACCTGAATCATATCACCTGCTTCAAGTGTCAGAAGACGGGACACTATGCCACTGAATGTCCCGACAACAAGCAGGGAAATAGAAACAGCAACGGCAACTCTGCAGCAAAGAAGCCCAATCCTTTTCCTCGAGCTCAGGTGAATCACATTGATGTTGAAGAGGTCTATGATCACCCCGATACTGTGGTTGGTAAGTTTTTGCTAGATTCACGTCCAGTATTGGTACTTTTTGATTCTAGTGCAACACATTCATTCATATCAAGGGTAGTTGTGGAAAAGTATAGTTTGCCAATTAGAACCCTCAGCCAGCCTATTAAGGTCAGTTCCCAGGAGGCATGATGACAGCCGGGATAGCATGCCATGCCTTGAGTCTCAAAATCAGGAACCATAAGTTTCCCACCGACCTCATCGTATTAGAGTCTCAGGGATTGGATGTAATCCTAGGCATGGATTGGTTGGCCAAGTACGAAGGGAATTTTGATTGTGCCCTTAAGTCTATTTTGCTCACCACCCCCGAGCAAAAGAGGATTAATTACTTGTCTCAGCGCCCAACACGGAGTAAACAGGTGAACACTCTCACGGGAGTAGTCCAGGAGGAAGTACCGATTGTCCAAGAATACCCAGATGTATTTCCGGAGGAATTGCCCGACATGCCACCTGATAGAGAGATTGAGTTCGTGATTGAGCTATTACCCGGAACAGCCCCGATATCCAAGAGACCCTATCGGATGACCGCAAATGACTTCGTAGAAATCAAGAAGCAAATTAAGGAGTTGTTGGACAAAGGTAATATTCGCGGAAGTTCTTCACCTTGGGGAGCCCCAGTGCTCTTGGTTGAAAAGAAGGATAAGTCCTTGAGAATGGTTGTCGATTATCGTGCATTGAACGAGGCAACCATCAAGAACAAGTATCCCTTGCCGATGATCAATGGTCTGTTTGACCAGTTAGTTGCAGCCCGAGTGTTCTCCAAGATTAATCTTCGATTCGGGTATCATCAGCTGAAGATTCGTGAACAAGATATACCCAAGACAGCTTTTACCACTCGATACGGCTTGTATGAGTACACAGTCATGTCATTTGGACTGACTAGTGCTCCGGCATATATTATGAATCTGATGAACAAGGTATTTATGGAATACTTGGACAAGTTTGTCGTGGTGTTCATCGATGACATACTGATAATCTCCTACAATGAGGAAGAACACAACGAACATCTGCGTCTAGTTCTGGAGAAACTTCGAGAGCATCAGCTGTATGCGAAGTTCAGCAAATGTGAATTTTGGTTGAAGGAAGTCGGATTCCTCGGACACATCATTTCAGGAGAAGGAATAGCAGTGGACACTCCCAAGGTCGCAGCAGTCACCGAATGGGTAGCACCCACTTCAGTTAAGGAGATCCGCAGTTTCCTCGGACTTGCCGGATATTACCGGAGGTTCATTGAGAATTTCTCAAAGATCGCCAAGCCCATGACAGAGTTGTTGAAGAAGGAGTCCAAGTATGTTTGGACCGAGGAATGTGAAACCAGTTTTCAAGAGTTGAAGAAACGTCTGGTTATAGCCTAGTGCTGATATTGCCGAACATTCGGAAGGATTTCCAGGTTTATTGTGACGCTTCTCCTCAAGGACTCGGAGGAGTGCTCATGCAAGAAGGTAAAGTTGTAGCCTATGCATCCAGACAGCTCAAACCCCATGAGCTGAATTATGCCACGCATGACTTGGAGCTAGCAGCCGTAGTGCACGCTCTCAAGACCTGGAGACATTTCCTGATCGGAAATAGTTGTGATGTTTACACTGATCACAAGAGCCTGAAATATATCTTCACGCAGAAGGAGTTGAACCTCAGACAGAGGAGATGGCTAGAATTGATCAAGGACTATGACATGAGATTGCATTATCACCCAGGCAAGGAAAATGTTGTAGTCGATGCCTTGAGCCGCAAGAGTTATGTGAATACACTCATAGTGGGAGGATTACCCCAGGAGTTAGCCGATGATCTCCGAGAACTCAAATTGGAGATAGTTCCAAGAGGATTTGTAGCCACACTAGAAATTCAGTCCACTTTGACAGGAAAGATCCGCGAAGGACAGAAATCTGACAAGCAGATAGCTGAGCTTAAGCACAAAATGAAAGACGGGAAGGCTAAAGGTTTTCGTGAGGAAGAACACGGAACTTTATGGTTTGAGGATTGCATCTATGTGCCCAATGATACCAAACTCAGGAAGTTGATACTTCAGGAGGCCCATGATTCCCCGTACTCGATACACCCAGGCAACACCAAGATGTATCCAGATCTGAAAGAAAGTTTGTGGTGGACAGGAATGAAGAAAGACATTGCCGAGTTTGTAGAAATATGTGATGTTTGTCAGCGAGTAAAGGCCGAGCATCAGAAGCCTGCAGGTTTGCTTCAACCTCTGCCGATACCCTAGTGGAAATGGGAAAAGCTTGGTATGGACTTCATCACAGGATTACCCACGACCTGTTTTGGTTATGATTCTATTTGGGTTGTGGTCGATCGTTTGACCAAGGTAGCTCACTTCATTCACGTGAAGACTACTTACACGAGTGCCAAGCTGGCCAAGATATATATGACCAGGATCGTATGTCTGCATGGAGTACCGAAGAGTATTGTGTCTGATAGAGGGACTCAATTCACATCAAAATTCTGGCATCAACTACACGAAACATTGGGAACGAGATTGGAGTTCAGTACAGCTTTTCACCCTCAGACCGACGGACAGACCGAGAGAGTCAATCTGATTTTGGAGGACATGTTGAGAGCTTGCGCACTAGACGATGGGTCTAGCTGGGATGACAATTTACCCTATGTTGAGTTCTCATACAACAACAGCTATCATACCAGTGTGAAGATGGCCCCTTTTGAAGCTTTATATGGAAGGAGGTGCAGAACACCACTGATGTGGGTTGGAGTTGGAGACCGACAACTATTTGGTCCCGACCTTATCCGAGATTCTGAAGAGAAGGTCAAGCTGATTCGTGACCGACTCAAGATAGCTCAGTCCAGGCAGAAAAGTTATCCTGACAGCAAATGCAAGGAAGTAACATACGAAGTGGGAGGCCGAGCATATCTTCGGGTGTCTCCACTTCGAGGAATCAAGAGGTTCGGTGTGAAAGGAAAGTTAGCACCCCGATTCATTGACCCCTACAAAATTCTTGAACGTAGAGGCGAAGTTCCATATAAACTGGAATTGCTGGAAGGATTGTCCGGAGTTCATGATGTCTTCCATGTTTCCCAGTTGAAGAAATGCCACGCTGAGATGGCTGATGTTCCGTTGAGAGATACAATGCCCCTAGAGGCCATACAGCTTGACAGTGATTTGACGTCTGAGGAGAAACCCGTCTGGATTCTCGAGACTGCCAACAAAGTTACCCGCAGCAAGAGCATCAAGTTCTGCAAGGTGTTGTGGAGCCACCACACCGAGGAAGAAGCCACCTCGGAACGAGAAGAGGATCTTCGTCGAGACCACCCGCACCTATTTTCTAGCCAACCCGAATCTCGAGGGTGAGATTCATCTTAAGGTGGGTAGGTTTGTAACATCCGGATTTTCCTAATTGGGAATGTTCTACAAATGTTGCTAAGCATCTATGCATTTTGTTTGCAATAAAGTTTTGCATTTGAATTCTTTCAAATATTTGCTTTTGCTTTTCTATTTTCTTCCCACGAGAAATGCCCCGACAAAATTCTTGCAAGCAAGAAAGAGCGGAGGAAAATGACCCTCCAAAATGTGAGGCACTTTTGAAAATAATTGAGCCAAGAAAAACCAGAGATTTATGGAGAAAATAATTTGAAAAAGACAATAAAGCTTTTAGGGGTTTTTGGCCTTGGAAAAATGTTATTCGAGTAGAGACTATTTTTCTGATCATTTTGGTATATAATACCCTATATTAATTATTTTATTTTGTTTCCTTTTAGTCTTCCCTCTTGGTGTTTTAAAAAAATTATAAAATCGGGAAACATATTATTTTTAAAGGAAAGTGCCGCCGGTGCTTTAGAGCCGATTAGGCCCAATCCCGCGTGGCCCGGGATCCAGATCCCCGTGGCCGAACCGAGCACCTAGCGCTCCCCTTTTATTTATTTTTCTCTTTTTCTTTTTTCCTTTCTTTTTCCTCCTTTCCTTCTCTCCCGTGCTTCCCCTTCCTTCCCAGCCGCAACGCCCCTTCCATGGACGAGCCCCCTGCATCGACAGGATCCACCCTCGATCTCTCTCCCTCCTTTCCCTCTGCGCCCCCCTCCCCCCAATTTAAGCCGCCGCCCCAGCTCCCCCCCCTCAGCCCCTCCTCCCACGCCGCCACGCCTCACCGCCAACCTCGCCGGACTTTGGCCACCACCAGGAACTTGAGGAGCTCGAGCAAGACGCCCCCCGACCCTCTCCCGCCTCGCCATCGCTCCCCTAGGACGCCGGAGCTCCTTCACAACATCCCCGTCACCTCAGCCGCCGCCGGAGATCGCCGGAGGGCCCTCCCCGTCGACCGCCACCTTCTCTGCTTCGCAGGAGACGGAGCACCAGCAACATCCCACGGTGAGCACCCCCACCCCCCTGGTAGCCGTTAGATCTGAAACCAATGCATGTTTTTAGAAGCACAATACCCCTTCGGTTTATTAAACAAAACCCGAACGGTTTTCTTTCACTTACTATTAGCCAAAGAGTTTTTGTTAAGATTCGGCCGTTTGCTAGTTGTCACCGCAGCAAACAACCTTCCAACCAACCAGAGAGAGACACGTGTACCCCTATCCGATAGAATTCAGATTTTCTTTTTTGTGTATTAATTCCAAAATAGAGAAAGTTTCAATCGTGTTTTGATCATAACGTTAGATCCAGAACTCCAATGGAGTTGAAACTTGTTCCAGTTTTGCTTATTATTTGTCTATGTTTGAAAACATATTATTTGTCTATGTTTGAAAACATATTATTTGTCTCTGTAGTTTTCAAAACCATATTATTTTTCTATGTTTGAAATTTTCAAATTTGAATTAGATCAGATTTAGTTTAAACCTTGTTTTGCTTATTCCAGGAGTTCAAAAATGGATTTTTATTTCATTATTTTTGCTACTGCTTCCTAGTGATTATATATTTCTGTAGTATAAGTTTCAAATTTTTTAAATATGTTTACTTTGGGTTTTAACAGAAACAATTTCTGCCTTAGTTAGGTGAAGTTAATTCCTTCACTTTATGCCATAGCTACTTTGTGCTTGTGATGTTATTTTACTTGTTGATGATTGTAAGGCTTATGGTGTGTATTTGTTTGTATCGGTAGATCAGCCGGAGTGCGAAGCTTGGTACTTAGAAGTGCTCGATCAAGACAACTATATACAAGGCAAGTCATTTTAATCATACTATCGCCTATGGTTTCTATGCATGGTAGTTTCACCCTTCTTTGCCCAATTGCATGCTCAGTAGGTACTTGGAAATTATAGTTATAGGTTGTAGTATCATGCGGTAGGCACACAACAACCCCGATACTTGGGCCGGGACGACAAATTTCATATTGATATGCTTAATTAGACGGGATTCTGGTTGAGTGCATAACACGAGTGATGCGAGGATAATTAAATAACCAAGACCGGTTAAGTCAAGATTTTCGAGACCTCGTGAAGCAATGCAACTCTGGGTGAAGGACGTTTTTGACGGGCTCCCTGGGAAACCAGTGGACGACCCCAGGATGCTTGGAGACGTGCCATGTCATCTTGCGGAAAGCTTCACCCAGGCTCGAACAGACGGACGGAGGCTTCAAGACCCAAGGCTTACCTGCACAGCCACAAATCATTATGGGCTCTGGCTTGGTTGGACAACGCGGCGACTCTGGACAGGCGGTGCAAGCAGATGTAGAAGAACGGTAGGATTGGATGGGCACCGACAAGGGATCAGAGGGACCCGTTGAAAGACCATGTTTTGATCATCCGGTCATCAAACACCCTGAAGTGCGAGGACATACCCTGAGGCGATCAAATCTTGTGGGGAACGTGTGCAAAACTCTGCAGAGTACCCAAACCTAATCGATTAGCCGTGTCCACGGTCATGGACAACTTGAGCCGAAGGCATTGAATTTT
>NC_058520.1:280251837-280259337 GCF_904849725.1 Hordeum vulgare subsp. vulgare
CCTCACGAGCTTCCTTGTGTGGCCATGGCAGAAGCTTCCCAGGAAGCTTCCCTCCCCCGACTCGCGAGCTACACTTCCTTCCCGAGTCTCCCACCACCCCTATAAGAACGCCCCTCCTCTCCTCGTTCCATTTTCCCATCAGTTCGCCCTCTCCCTGCCCGTAGCCACGACGCCCCCACCATTGTTGTTCCTGCAAGGAGCCGAACAGAAGAACGCCCAGGAGCCCCTGACGCCCCCTTCCTTGCCTCCGGGACCCCCTCTCCGCCGGCGACCTCCCCACCTCGCCGGAGCAGCTACCTCGCCGGAGTTCTTCCTCTGCGTCACCCATGGTGAGATTCACGAAATCCCGTAATGCAGTTTTTTCAGAAAATTGCAATCTTAGAAAATTCATATCTATTAGTCTATAACTAAGAATTAGGTGATTCTTTTTGCTTTGGATCACAAATTTTATGTAGTTTTTGTATATATATAATTTGTCTATGTTTGGATTTATAAAAATTGAGTTAGATCAGATTTGAATTAAATCTTGTTTTGCTTATTCCGGGAGTTTAAAAATAGCTTTTAATTTGATTCTTTTTGCTGCTGCTTCGTATTGATCATATCATTCAGTAGTTTAAGTTTCAAGTTTTTTTAAATATTGTTACTTAGGGTTTTAAGCAAAACAGATTCTGTTTTAGCCTTTTTTGTTTTCTTGCTATTTCTTTTGTATTAATTGTTCTTAATTGGTTTTTTTTGTAATTGTGACAAGTTATATTTTGTTTTTTGATATTTACCAGTAACTTTTCAACAACAACAAAATTTTATTTTATGTATTCTTATTTGTTATCATGAAATCAATTCTAGTTCTCTAATAACTTGCAATTGGTTTCTCCACTGTTTCAAATCCCGTTTGGAAATACTTTCAAAAAGTTTTGTGAAAAAAATACTTTATTCTGTCTTAGTTAAATTTATATATTAGTTCCCTATTATTATTTTCCGTTGGACAAAAACTATTTTAGTGTTTGATGTAGTAGAAGACTCCCTAGTCTTATGTGAAGTTTCCTTCGAATTCCTATTCGCTCTCTCTTTTGTTTTGATTGTTAGAATGATTTCTAGTATGAGTGCTTATGTGAATGATATGTTTGTTATATAGATTTCATCGGAGAGTGACGTAGTCTATCAAGTTATTTCTCGAGAAATTCTTCTTCGTCAACATCGCCAGGCAAGTCACTTTGATCATACTATCACCTATGTTTTATGCATCGTAGTTCTACCATCCTATGCCCAAATGGCATGCTGCTTAGGTACTTGGAAATTTTAGTATAGATTGTAGTATAATGTGGTAGGCACACAACAACCCCGATACTTGGCCCCGGGACGACAAATTTCATATTGCTATGCTTGAGTAGACGGGATTTCGGTTGAGTGCATAACACGAGTGATGCGAGGTTGATTAAATAATCAAGACCGGTTAAGACAAGATTTTCAAGACCTCGGACGCAATGCAACTCTGGGTGAAGGACGGTTGATCGGCTCCCTGGAGAACCCAGTGGATGGCCCGGGATGCTGGAGAGGCCATGACATCCTGCGGAAAGCATCACCCAGGCTCAAAGAGACGGACGGATATTTTCAAGACCCAAGGCTTACCTGCACAGACACAAGTCATTATGGGCTCTGGCTTGGTTGGACAACGCGGCGACACTGGACAGGCGGTGCTAGCAGATGTAGAAGAACGGTAGGAATGGATGGGCACCGACAGGGATTCAGAGGGACCCGTTGAAAGACCATGTTTTGATCATCCGGTCTTCAAACACCCTGAAGTGCGAGGACATACACGGAGGCGATCAAATCTTGTGGGGAACGTGTGTAGAACTCTGCAGAGTACTCAAACCTAATCGATTAGCCGTGTCCACGGTCATGGACAACTTGAGCCAAAGGAACTGGAGTTATCTGGATTTCTCAACACCATTATGTATATTTGATGAGGGTAATTATTGACAACTCGGGTACGAGAACTGGTTGGCGGAACCATCTCGTTAACAACCAACAATGTAGTATCATTTTGCTTTTAGCCCTCTCTTGATGTAGGAGAAAACTTGCTTTTCGCTAAAAACTTATAGCCCTACCTGCCATACATGCATATAGTATAGATGATTACTTTTCAGCCCTCTCATATGTGACTTGCCAGCATATTCAATATGCTGACCTACACGGCTGCAACGTCTTATGTTTCAGATATTTTTCTTCGACGAGTGAGAGTACGATTCAGGGTTATGGTCTACACTCAACTTGCCGTTGGTGTTTATTGGGACTCCACTCCCTTGACTGCTTCCGCTGAAATATTTAAGGTATATATCAGTTTTACGCTATCTACATGTGATTACACTTTGATATATACATTGATGTACTGTGTGTGCCAGCATACTGATCCAGGGATGGCACAGAAACACAGAGGCTTGACTCGTCTTCAGTCGGGTCGCTACAGAAATGGTATCAGAGCACATGTTGACTGTAGGACGTGACCCTAGAAACTGGAAACTTCTTAGGATAGGATCTCTCAAAAATATTATTGTCGAGAACACCTTTCACTCCTCATCTGTTCTGATTTCATCAAATATTCTCTGTCACCTCCAATAGTTAGACAATACCCTTACCCCTTCGACCTCATGAAGAATCAACGGAGTTCTACTTCAAAGTAAAGAGGATTTCACCACGCGTTTGAAGAATTGAAGCTACACCAACAGAGGACTCTCAAGACCCGAAGAACTCGAAGACCCTGAAGTGTTCGAATAATTATATGACCATTAGAAGTCCAAACCCCTTTTATATACTCACGTTAGATACGATGATTTGTGAGCCGTCATTGGTGTGTGTTTTCCGACGGCCACAAATAAAACCTATTCTCAAAAATATTGTTTGTATTGTGTGTATCTTCCTCCCTCTCTTACCCGTCTCATCCCCAAAACCTTAACCCTACCAGATGGAGTATGAAGCTGGACCTGTAGTCTCTGGACCAATGACCCAGCTGGAGGCTGATATATGGATTCAAACCATGGAGAACCACTTCGGGAGCAACTTGATCTCAAGGAAGTATGAAGTGGAACACACTCTTCAGTACTTTACACAAAGTGCTGCAATCTGGTGGAAAATGCATCATGCCATACAAGGATTTAGTGGAGCAGAAAGCTGGGACGAATTCAAGAGAACTCTGTTAAGATCCCGTCTCATTCGGAAGTGCTATGATAATCCGAAGGAGAAGACTTGTGCATGCAAGATCTGTGGAGCAATAGGACACACCCAGGAAGAACACAAGGATGGATGCACTCATTGTGAAGGAAATCACCCAGCCGAGGAGTGCCCAAGTAGTCAGGTGACTTGTTTCCGTTGTGAAGGAACCAACCACTATCCAACTCAGTGTCACATTTACCCCAAGGTACAACAAGTTGTCCAGCAGCAGAAAGAAGCAATGAAGGAAACACTCAAGAAGAAGATTCTAGAAGAGCAAGTGATGAACGAAAATATTGAAGACCCTGATGTACAAGGCCTGACCAAATTTTTCTCCAATGCATGCTACTCATGTGGAGAAGAAGGACATTATTCAGAGGATTGCACGAAGGGAAGCCAAGAGTATCCAGGAAACTTCCCGACGGAAAAGGTGGAGTTTGATCCACTTGAAATAGAAGAACTGTCCAAAATAAAGGAGTCCAGAAAGAAGAAAAAGTACCCTCGGAAGAGCCAAATCTCTGCAGACATAGACCTGAGTCATGACAGATGTTACAAGTGTATGAAATTTGGCCACCACAAATACATGTGCTCAGGAAGGAAGCCTGAAACCCAAGGAGCAAAAGCAAACACTAAGACGCCTCGAGACTTGTCAGAACTCATTTGCTTTCGTTGCAAGGAAGCAGGACATTTTGCTAATGATTGTCCACAAAGGAAGAAAGCTAAAATGGAGTAGCTAAGTTTTGACCGCGGCAATTAGTGTAATCTGAAGAACTCTTGTTTTTCATGAGATCATGGAGTGAATTTTTTTTGTAACAGAAGTCCCTCAGATTGTAATAACGCCATGAATAAATGGAATTTATTGTCTCATGATTGCCTATGTTGAAACTGTATGCGTTGTTTCTCTTCGAACAAAGATCTCTGAACATTTATGAGGATATGAGAAAATATGGTCTATGCAGGCATGAGTATAATTCATTTTAATTGTGGTAGTAATCGGTAAACCCAGAGGATCCACTGAGTAGGATTGTACCATAACTACCAAGGAGACATATACATTCTTCTGAGTACCTATTTAGTGACACCTGCACATGACAACTCTCTACGAGTCATTCCTCAAGGGCCCAGAAACGATCATGACCCTGACCAGTGATCATGATTACCCGAAAATCCTGAAGGACATGATGAAGCACATTCATCTTGAAGGAGATGCAGTCTACAAAGGCTACCCATTCATGGAAAGTGGAGTAGAACTTTCGTATGTGGAAGTACACCTCCATCATGTGAAAGGAGTTTGTCCAAAGAGTATGGGGCAATACTTTTTCATTTCACGTGTACCACGAGCAACCTTCTTTGATGTTGTTCGTGAAGCTGCCATGGAAGCCATACATCAGATCGGAGAAATACTTGAAGCAAGACTCCGTCATACCCAGGAATACCTGAGTGAGGTACGTGCGGAGATGATGGAGATGAAGCTAATGGCCACCATGATGAAGCAAAAGATGGATGATTTCAAGGAGCACCTCGGAAAGTTCGAGTGGAACTAAAATATCTCCAAGAGAGATAGATGAATAAAGTTGGTAGAAATGCTTGACCATACCGAACAATGTGGATGGCAGCATTGTAATAGAGTACTTTTGAATTGGAGTTTTTGAGAAGAAATTAAGGATGTAATAAAGGATTGATTATGAAATGAATATGAATTATGGAAGAAGCTATGATGGATCAGCAAACATTTTCTTAGGAATATACGAAAGCCAGAGAGTTGTGAAGATACGATAGATGTTTTGTTCAGCTTGCAGAACCAATGGATTATCCGAACTCCGTTTGTGGACAAGAGAAATTCTGCAACGCTTGTGAGGATGCCCAAGTGTTAGAATACGAGATTCACTAAGACTTATACAAGGTAATGATTTCAGTGCGACATGGCTTGGCCACCATGAAGACTTACTATTATCATTCTCTTGCTATTTGGAATGGTAAATCTAAGAGACTTACCCATAGTGAGAGACGACGTTCTTTGAAGCTTTTGTTTAAGCCTTAGAATGGTATACTGAAAGCCCCATGTACATGGCACCTGTTGTCACGCGTAAGAAATTTTACGGTGAGGATGAAACCAAGACCCCTCTCTCTGCAGGATAACCACAAATGGTAGACCACCATGAGAATCGTCGATAGGTTATTTAGAATTGACCACGAGACTGTCAGTTAAGAAGACCCAGTAACGGAAGAAGCTTATATCAACAGAGGAACCCTCGATTTTGATGGAAACGTTATGAATATAATGGGAGAGCATCACCAAAGGATTTAGTATGAAGACTGTGAGAAGTCAGTTGCCAAAACCCCAGAGGATCGTTAAAACATTTTGAGGGACCAGTAATTCTTATTTTGAAATGTGGTAGCATCCCACTTTGCCGGAGGTTGGATTTGTTAGAAGACCACCAAACCCTAACCTTTCTTTCTAGCCTCTTAGAATCTCGAGGACGAGATTCATTTTAAGTGTGGTAGGTTTGTAACATCCCAAATTTTGGAATGTTAATAAAATTATAAGATTGTTTGTTTGTTTGCTTGAGTGATTGAAACTTGAGTAAAATTTGAAACTTCTCAAAACTTTTGAATGAGAGGGAATAAAATGAATTTCCCCTTTTTCCTGTGAATTCAAATTCATCTTTTTTTTTAAATTAGCGAGAGGAGATAGCATGATTTCTTCAACTATAAAGAATTTGAATCATGGTGGCATTGGAATTCCTTTCGATTTTGCTTTGCATTTTGTTTCTTCCACGCTCACGGAATGCCGGAACCATATCTTGTCAAGCAAGAAAAAGAGAGGAGAAACATGACCCTCCAAAACCCGGGGATATTCTTTGAAATATCTGAGCTATGAAACCCAAGATTTATTTGAGAAAATATTTGCAAAAAGAAATAAAGCATTTAGGGGATTTTCTGAAAAAACATTTTTTTTGAAGTATTTTGGCCGTGGAAAAATTTCCATCTTTTTGAATTTATTTTTCTGAAAATTTTAATATATTATATCCCTATATTCCAAGGATATTCTATTTCCTTTTAATCGTATTAATTCTGTTTTAACAAAAAGGGAAAGAGATCTCTTATTTTAGGAATGTACTTGGTCCACGTTAGGAAACCAATCTGGCCCAATCCCACCTTCTTCTTCCTCCTTACGAGCTTCCTTGTGTGGCCATGGCAGAATCTTCCCAGGAAGCTTCCCTCCCCCGATTCGCGGGCTACACTTCCTTCCCGATTCTCCCACCACCCCTATAAGAACGCCCCTCCTCTCCTCGTTCCATTTTCCCCATCAGCTCGCCCTCTCCCTGCCCGTAGCCACGACGCCCCCATCATTGTTGTTCCTGCAAGGAGCCGAACAGAAGAACGCCCAGGAGCCCCTGACGCCCCCTTCCTTGCCTCCGGGACCCCCTCCGCCATTCCCCCTCTCCGCCGGCGACCTCCCCACCTCGCCGGAGGAGCTACCTCGCCGGAGTTCTTCCTCTGTGTCACCCATGGTGAGATTCACGAAATCCCGTATTGCAGTTTTTTCAGAAAATTGCAATCTTAGAAAATTCATATCTATTAGTCTATAACTACGAATTAGGTGATTCTTTTTGCGTTGGATCACAAATTCTATGTAGTTTTTGTATATATATAATTTGTCTATGTTTGGATTTAGAAAAGTTGAGTTAGATCAGATTTGAATTAAAGCTTGTTTTGCTTATTCCGGGAGTTTAAAAATAGCTTTTAATTTGATTCGTTTTGCTGCTGCTTCGTATTGATCATATCATTCAGTAGTTTAAGTTTCAATTTTTTTAAATATTTTTACTTAGGGTGTTAAGCAAAACAGATTCTGTTTTAGCCTTTTCTATTTTCTTGCTATTTCTTTTGTATTAATTGTTCTTAATTGGTTTTTTTTTGTAATTGTGACAAGTTATATTTTGTTTTCTGATATTTACCATTAACTTTTCAACAACAACAAAATTTTATTTTATGTATTCTTATTTGTTATCATGAAATCAATTCTAGTTCTCTAATAACTTGCAATAGGTTTCTCCACTGTTTCAAATCCCGTTTGGAAATACTTTCAAAAAGTTTTGTGAAAAAAATACTTTATTCTGTCTTAGTTAAATTTATATCTTAGTTCCCTGTTATTATTTTCCGTTGGACAAAAACTATTTTAGTGTTTGATGTAGTAGAAGACTCCCTAGTCTTATTTGAAGTTTCCTTCGAATTCCTATTCGCTCTCTCTTTTGTTTTGATTGTTAGAATGATTGCTAGTATGAGTGCTTATGT
>NC_058520.1:280271837-280274337 GCF_904849725.1 Hordeum vulgare subsp. vulgare
TTCTTCCTCTATCTTCTTCCTCACGTGCACAGGACTTTCCATAGCCATGGACAGAGAGATCCTCACCTCCGGGATTCGCGAAGTTCCTTCCCTCCTAGCCTCTCCCGTCGCCCCTATAAGAAGCCCCACGTTCTCCTTGTTCCATTCCCGCTGGAATCGCCGCCTCTCCTCACCTCCTCCTCCCCCTGTGGACCTCGCCGGAGTCGACCACCAGAGAACTCGCCGGCGACCTACCCCATCGCCCCTGCACCCCCTCCCCACCCCGCCGACTTTCCCCATTCCCCCTGCACCTCCTCCACCACCCCACCCCGTCGCCCTCCCCCCTGCACCCCCTCCCCATCCCCACAAAAATTCCTGCCAGGAACACTTCGCCAGGAACTCCTCCCGTCGCCCCCCCTCCACCCCTCTCCATCTCCCCCTCGCCTCCCCCCAGGAGCCCCACCCCTCCTCCACCGGCCCCCCCTCCTTCGCCACCCACCCCGCCGGAGTTGCCCCATCGCCGGAGTGCCCTCGCCGCTGCACCTCCTGCCATCGTGGGAGTTCCCTGAAGCACGAGGTAACCCCCTTTTGTTATGTTTTTTTTCTTTTTCTTTCTTCTTCTTCCTTGTATTCTGCTCACCGTTAGATCTTGATCCTAAGGCCCCTAATAGATCACTGAATAGCCAAACCGTTTTCTTCTATTGTGCGGACATTTGTTAGTTTAGCACCGCAGCGCACAGGTCTAAGCCAACCAGAGATCGCCACGTGGCCCGTTCATTAGTTAGGTTTTATTCTTTTTTTTCTGTTTAGTTCCAAAAAACAGAAAAGTTCCAATTTAGTTTAGCCCATAACTTTTGATCCATAAGTCCAATGGAGTTGATTCTTCTTCCAGTAGATCACAAATTTTCTGTAGTTTTTAAAAACATATAATTTGTCTATGTGTGAAATTTTCAAATTTGAATTAGATCAGATTTAGTTTAAACCTTGTTTTGCTTATTCCAGGAGTTTAAAAATAGCTTTTAATTTGATTCTTTTTGCTACTGATCACTAGTGATCTTATTTATCAGTGGTAAAAATGTCAGATTTGTTTGAGTATTTAGCTCATGGTTTCTTGTGAAACAATTTCTGTTTCACCTCTTTTAGGACTATGGTTATTTCTTTTTCTGTAAATTGTTTTAAATTATTTTTCTTTTATATTTCAGAAAGATTATTGTTTTGATTATGTTAGTTAACAGTAGTTTTGCAACAAGTTTTGATTTTATTTTATTTGTTATCATGAAATCAATTCTAGTTCCTTAGTAACTTGCAATTGGTTTCTCCACTGTTTTCAAATCCCGTTTGGAAATACTTTGAAAAAGTTTTGTGAAAAATACTCTATTTTATCTTAGTTAAATTGATATCTTAGTTCCCTGTTATTATTTTCCGTCGGACACAAAAAACTAGTTAGTGTTTGATGTAGTAGAAGACTCCCTATTCTTATTTGAAGTTTCCTTCGGATTCCTATTCGCTCTCTCGTTTGTTTTGATTGCTAGAATGATTGTTAGTATGAGTGCTTATGTAAATGATATGTTTGTTATATAGATTTCATCGGAGAGTGACGAGTAGTCTATCAAGTTATTTCTCGAGAAATTCTTCTTCGTCAACATCACGAGGCAAGTCACTTTGATCATACTATTACCTATGTTTTATGCATCGTAGTTCTACCATCCTATGCCCAAATTGCATGCTCTTTAGGTACTTGGAAATTTTAGTATAGATTGTAGTATCATGTGGTAGGCACACAACAACCCCGATACTTGGCCCCGGGACGACAAATTTCATATTGCTATGCTCGAGTAGACGGGATTTCGGTTGAGTGCATAACACGAGTGATGCGAGGTTGATTAAATAATCAAGACCGGTTAAGACAAGACTTTTGAAGACCTCGGACGCAATGCAACTCTGGGTGAAGGACGGTTGATCCGCTCCCTGGACAACACAGTGGATGACCCGGGATGCTGGAGAGGCCATGACATCCTGCGGAAAGCTTCACCCAGGCTCAAAGAGACGGACGGATATTTTCAAGACCCAAGGCTTACCTGCACAGCCACAAGTCATTATGGGCCCTGGCTTGGTTGGACAACGCGGCGACTCTGGACAGGCGGTGCTAGCAGATGTAGAAGAACGGTAGGAATGGATGGGCACCGACAGGGATTCAGAGGGACCCGTTGAAAGACCATGTTTTGATCATCCGGTCTTCAAACACCCTGAAGTGCGAGGACATACTCGGAGGCGATCAAATCTTGTGGGGAACGTGTGCAAAACTCTGCAGAGTACTCAAACCTAATTGATTAGCCGTGTCCACGGTCATGGACAACTTGAGCCAAAGGAACTGAAGTTATGTGAAATTCTCAACACAAATAATAATATTGATGTGGGAATTATTGACAACTCGGGTACGAGAATTGGTTGGCGGAACCATCTCGTTAACAACCAACAATGTAGCAACATTTTGCTTTTAGCCCTCTCTTGATGTAGGAGA
>NC_058520.1:280289337-280329337 GCF_904849725.1 Hordeum vulgare subsp. vulgare
TGTTCTTTGAAGCTTTTGTTTAAGCCTTAGAATGGTATGATGAAAGCCCCATGTACATGGCATTTGTTGTCACGCGTAGGAAATTTTATGGTGAGGATGAAGACAAGACCTCTCTCTCTCTGCAGGATAACCACAAATGGTAGACCACCATGAGAATCATCGATAGGTTATTTAGAATTGACCGTGAGACTGTCAGTTAAGAAGACCCAGTAACGGAGGAAGCTTATATCAACAGAAGAACCCTCGATTTTGATTGAAACGTTATGAATATAACGAAAGAGCTTCACTAGAGGAGTTAGTATGAAGACTGTGAGGAGTCAGATGCCAAAACCCCAGAGGATTGTTAAAATCTTAAGGGACCAGTATCTCTCATTTTAAGTGTGGTAGCATCCCACCTTGCCGGAGGTTGGATTTGTTAGAAGACCCCCAAACCCTAACCTTTCTTACTAGCCCCTCCGAATCTCGAGGACGAGATTCATTTTAAGTGTGGTAGGTTTGTAACATCCCAAATTTTGGAATGTTAATATAATTATTATATTGTTTGTTTGTTGCTTGAGTGATTGAAACTTGAGTGAAATTTGAACTTTTCCAAAACTTTGGATGAGAGGGACTAAAATGACTTTGCCCTTCTCCGGTGAATGCAAATTCATCCATTTAAAATCAATGAGAGAAGATGACGTGACTTCTTCAACTATAAAGAATTTGAACGGAGTTTGCATTTGAATCCTTTAAAATATTTGCCCTTGCTTCTATATTTTTCTTCCCCGAGAAATACCCCGAAAATAATTCTTGCCAAGCAAGAAAGAGAGGAGGAACATGACCCTCAAACACACGGGCATTTTGAAAGTTATTTGAACCCTAAAACTTGGAGGGTCATTTGAAAATTATTTGCAAAAGAAAATAAATCTTTTAGGCAATTTGTGAAAATAATTTTTTGTGAAGTTTTTATTTTTGCCGTGGAAAAATGCCCATCATTTGGATTTTATTTTTCTGATAATTTTAGTATATAGAAACTCCATATTCCGAGTTGATTTGATTTCCCTTTTGTAGTTTTAGTTTCCTAGTTTTGAAAAAAGGAAAAAAATCGTGTTTAAACGGAAATAACCGGTGGCCCATTAAGACCTTTCATTTTCTCTGGCCCAACAAGATCTTCTTCCTCCTCTGTCTCTTCCTCACGTCACAGAGCTTTCCTTAGCCATGGACAGAGAGATCCCCACCTCCGCGATTCGCGAAGCTCTTTCCCTCCTAGCCTCTCCCGTCGCCCCTATAAGAAGCCCCACGTTCTCCTCGTTCCATTCCCGCTGGAATCGCCGCCTCTCCCCACCTCCTCCTCCCCGTGTGGACCTCGCCGGAGTCGGCCACCAGAGAACTCGCCGGCCACCTCCCCATCGCCCCTGCACTCCCTCCCCTCCCTGGCGGGCCCACCCCACCTCGCCGCCACCTCCCCACCACCGCTCCACCCCACCCCCTCGCCCTTCCCCACCATCACCGGAGCTGCTGCTCCTCCCATCGCCAGGAGCTCCTCCCGTCGCCCCCCCTGCACCGCTCTCCACCTTCCCCTCGCCTCCGCCCCCCCTAGAGCCTCGCCGCCCCACCCCACCCCTCATCCACCGGCCCCACTCCTTCGCCACCCCCCCCCGCCGGAGTTGCCCACCTCGCCGGAGAAGGCTCCAGCCCCTCCCAGCGACGGTAAGGCTCCCTCTCCTCCTTCCTTTCTTTTTTTTACTTGTTTTGTTTTTTTTGTATTACCGTTAGATCTAGATCCCACGGTGTAGATTAGAAGGTACTTACCCTTTCGGTTTTTAAACAAAGACCGCCGTTTTTTATTCACTTAACTTATTAGCCAGAGAATTCTCCTTAAGCTTCGACCATCCGCTGTTTAGCCTATACAAAACGCACACCCATCAGCCAATCACGAGCCGCCACATGGATTCCCTGTTTGTTTTATTTTTTTCAGATTTAGTTAAAAAACAGAATAGTTCCAATTTTGTTTAGCCCATAACTTTTGATCCACAACTTCAATGGAGTTGATTCGTTTTCCAGTAGCTCACAATGTTTCTGTAGTTTTTAAAAACATATAATTTGTCTATGTTTGAAAGTTTCAATTTTGAATTAGATCGGATTTAGTTTAAACCTTGTTTTGCCTATTCCAGGCGTTTAAAAATAGCTTTTAATTTGATTCCTTTTGCTACTGATCACTAGTGATCTTATTTATCAGTGGTAAAAATTTCAGATTTGTTTGAGTATTTCAGCTCACTGTTTCTTGTGAAACAATTTCTGTTTCACCTCTTTTAGGATTACGGCTAATTCCTTTTCTACAATTGTTTTTAAATTATTTTCTTTTATATTTCAGAAAGATTATGTTTTGTTTCTGTTAGTTAACAGTAGGTTTGCAACAAGTTTTTATTTTATTTTTATTTGTTTTCATGAAATCAATTCTAGTTCCTTAGTAACTTGCAATTGGTATTTCCACTGTTTCAAATCCCGTTTGGAAATAATTTCAAATAGTTTTGTGAAAAATATTTTATTTTTTCTTAGTTAAATTTATATCTTAGTTCCTTGTTATTACTTTCAGTTAGACAAAAACTATTTAGTGTTTGACGTAGTAGAAGACTCCCTAGTCTTATTTGAAGTTTTCTTCGGATTCCTATTCGCTCTCTCTTTTGTTTTCATTGCTAGAATGATTGCTAGTATGAGTGCTTATGTGAATGATATGCGAGGCCATGACATCCTGCGGAAAGCTTCACCCAGGCTCAAAGAGACGGACGGATATTTTCAAGACCCAAGGCTTACCTGCACAGCCACAAGTCATTATGGGCTCTGGCTTGGTTGGACAACACGGCGACTCTGGACAGGCGGTGCTAGCAGATGTAGAAGAACGGTAGGAATGGATGGGCACCGACAGGGATTTAGAGGGACCCATTGAAAGACCATGTTTTGATCATCCGGTCTTCAAACACCCTGAAGTGCGAGGACATACTCGGAGGCGATCAAATCTTGTGGGGAACGTGTGCAAAACTCTCCAGAGTGCTCAAACCTAATCGATTAGCCGTGTCCACGGTCATGGACAACTTGAGCCAAAGGAACTGAAGTTATCTGGATTTCTCAACACCATTAAATATATTTGATGAGGGTAATTATTGATAACCTGGGTATGAGAACTGGTTGGCCGAACCATCTCATTAACAACCAACAGCGTAGTAATATTTTGCTTTTAGCCCCTCTTGTTGTAGGAGAAAATTTGCTTTACGCTAAAACATACAACACCACCTGCGATATATGCATGTAGAGATAGATGATTATATTTTTCCCCCTCTCTTATGTGACTTGCCAGCATATTCAATATGCTGACCTACACGGCTGCAACGTCTTATGTTGCAGATATTTTTCTTCGATGAGTAAGAGTACGATTCAGGGTTACGGTCTACACTCAACTTGTCGTTGGTGTTTATTGGGACTCCACTCCCTTGACTGCTTCCGCTGAGATATTTAAGGTATATATCAGTTTTAGGCTATTTACATGTGATTGCACTTTGATATATACATTGATTTACTGTGTGTGCCAGCATACTGATCCAGGGATGGCACAGAAACACAGAGGCTTGACTCGTCTTGAGTCGGGTCACTACAACAACAACAACAACAACAACAACAACAACAACAACAACGACGACGACAACGACAACGACAACGACAGAAACAACAAGAGCAATAGCAACATCAACAAGAACAGCACCACCACCACCACCACCACCACCACCACCACCACCATCACCAACAACAACAACAACAACAACAACAACAACAACAACAACAACAACAACAACAACAACAACAACAACAAAAGCAAAAACAACAACAACAACAACAACAACACCAGCAGTATCAGCGACAACAACAACAACAACAACAACAACAACAACAACAACACAACCACCACCACCACCACCACCACCAGCACCAACAACAACAACAACAACAACAACCAGAACGACAACGACAACGACAACGACAACGACAACGATAGCAACAGCAATAGCAACAGCAACAGCAACACCACCACCACCACCACCACCACCACCACCAACAACAACAACAACTGTTGGAAATATTCCCTAGAGGCAATAATAAAATGGTTATTATCATATTTCCTTGTTCATGATAATCGTCTATTGTTCATGCTATAATTGTATTAACAAGAAACAGTAATACATGTGTGAATAAATAGATCACAATGTGTCCCTAGCAAGCCTCTAGTTGGCTAGCTCGTTAGTAAATAGATGATCATGGTTTCCTGATCATGGGCACTAGATGTCATTGATAACGGGATCACATCATTGGGAGAATGATGTGATGGACAAGACCCAATCCTAAGCATAGCACTAGATCGTATTGTTCGTATGCTAAAGCTTTTCTAATGTCAAGTATCTTTTCCTTCGACCATGAGATTGTGCAACTCGCGGATACCGTAGGAGTGCTTTGGGTGTATCAAACGTCACAACGTAACTGGGTGACTATAAAGGTGCACTACGGGTACCTCTGAAAGTGTCTGTTGGGTTGGTACGAATCGAGATCGGGATTTGTCACTCCGTGTGACGGAGAGGTATCTCTGTGCCCACTCGGTAGAACATCATCATGAGCTCAATGTGACTAAGGAGTTAGTCACACGATGACGTGCTACAGAACGAGTAAAGAGACTTACCGGTAACGAGATTGAACAAGGTATAGGTATACCGACGATCGAATCTCGGGCAAGTTCTATACCGACAGACAAAGGGAATCGTGTACGGGATTGATTGAATCCTTGACATCGTGGTTCATCCGATGAGATCATCATGGAGAAAGTGGGAGCCACCATGGGTATCCAGACCCCGCTGATGGTTATTGGCTAGAGAGGTGTCTCGGTCATGTCTGCCTGTCTCCCGAACCCGTAGGGTCTACACACTTAAGGTTCGATGACGCTAGGGTTATAGGGAATTGTTATATGAAGTTACCGAAAGTTGTTCGGAGTCCCGGATGAGATCCCGGATGTCACGAGGAGCTCTGGAATAGTCTGGAGGTAAAGATTGATATATAGGACGGATGGTTTCGGATACCGGAAGTGTTTCGGGCATCATCGGTAACGTAGCTGGACCACCGGGACCACCGGAGGTGGCCCCGGGGGACCACCGAAGGGGGGCAACGACCCCGGGAGATACGGTGGGCCAAGTGGGGGTGGGAACCAGCCCCTAGGTGGGCTGGTGCGCCTCCCCACTCAGCCCATAGCGCAAGGGAGAGAAAAGGGGGGGGGGCAAACCCTAGGCCAGGTGGGCCTAAGGCCCACCAGATGGTGCGCCACCCCCTCCTCCCCTTTCTGGCCGCCGCACCTCCCATCTGGGGGGCTGCCGCACCCCCTAGGGTGGGAGCCCTAGGGGTGGCACCCCCTCTCCCCTCCGCCTATATATATCGGGCACTTTTGGCCATTGAGACACACGGTTTTTCCCTCTCTCTCGGCACAGCCTTGCTCTTCTTCCTCCTCCTCTCCGCCGGTGCTTGGCGAAGCCCTGCCGGGAGACCTCGTCCCTCCATCGACATCACGCTGTCGTGTTTCTGGAGTTCTTCCCCAACCTCTCCCTCCTACTTGCTGGATCAAGGTGCGGGAGACGTCACCGGGGTGCACGTGTGTTGAACGCGGAGGTGCCGTTGTTCTGCACTAGATCGGAATCGCTGCGAGTACGACTCCATCAACCGCGTTCTAGCAACGCTTCCGCTTAGCGATCTTCAAAGGTATGAAGATGCTCTTACCCCTCTCTCGTTGCTGGTCTCTCGATAGGAAGATCTGAATATGCGTAGGAAAATTTTGAATTTATGCTACGTTACCCAACAGCGGCATCCGAGCCAGGTTTTCGATGTGTACATTCTATGCACGAGTAGAACACAAAAGTTTTGGGCGATGATTTGTCAATTTGCTTGCCGCTACTAGTCTTATTATTTTCCGGCGGTATTGTGGGATGAAGCGGCCCGGACCGACTTTACACGTACACTTACGTGAGACTGGTTCCACAGATAGACATGCACACCGTGCATAAAGGTGGCTAGCGGGTGTCTGTCTCTCCTACTCTAGTCGGATAGGATTTGATGAAAAGGGTCCTTATGAAGGGTAAATAGATTTGGCATATCATCCTTGTGGCTTTCACTTAGGTAAGAAGGCGTTCTTGCTAGAAACCCAAATCAGCCACGTAAAACTTGCAACAACAATTAGAGGACATCTAACTTGTTTTTGCAGGGTTTGACATGTGATGTGATATGGCCAAAGTTGTGATGTTGCATGTATGATGTATGAGATGATCATGTTATTGTAATAGGTTTCACAACTTGCATGTCGATGAGTATGACAACCGGCAGGAGCCATAGGAGTTGGCTTAATTTATTGTATGAGATGCAACTCCATGTGCTTACTACTTTTACTTCATTGCTGACGGTTAGCTATAGTAGTAGTGATAGTAGTAGTTGGCGTGACGACTTCACGGAGACACGATGATGGAGATCATGATGATGGAGATCATGGTGTCACGCCGGTGAGGATGATGATCATGCGATGCCTGAAGATGGAGATCGAAAGAGCAAAGATGATAATGGCCATATCATGTCACTATATGATTGCATTGTGATGTTTATCATGTTTTACATCTTATTGCTTAGAACGACGGTAGCATAATAAGATGATCCCTCTTAAAATTTCGAGAACGTATTCCCCTAAGTGTGCACCGTTGTGAAGGTTCGTTGTCTCGAAGCACCACGTGATGATCGGGTGTGATAGATTCTAACATTCGCATACAACGGGTGTAAGCCAGATTTACACACGCGAAACACCTAGGTTGACTCGACGAGCTTAGCATGTACAGACATGACCTCGAATACAAGAGACCGAAAGGTCGAACATGAGTCGTATGGTTGAATACGATCAGCATGAAGTTGCTCACCATGGTGACTAGTCCGTCTCACGTGATGATCGGACACGGGTTAGTCAACATGGATCATGTATCACTTAGATGACTAGAGGGATGTCGATTTAAGTGGGAGTTCATACTTAATTTTATTAAATGAACTTAATTGTCATGAACTTAGTCTAAAAGTTGTCTTTATAAATATTGTAGATGTCCAACGTCAACCTCAATTTCAACGCATTCCTAGAGAAAAACAAGCTGAAAGATGATGGTAGCAACTATGCGGACTGGGTTCGCAACTTGAAGCTCATGCTTGAAGCAGCTAAAAAGGCTTATGTCCTTGATGCACCACTAGGTGACCTTCCCGCTCCCGCAGCAGCCCAGGACATTCTGAACGTCTGGCAAACGCGGAGTGATGACTACTCTCTGGTCAGGTGTGGCATGTTATACACGTTTAGAAACGGGGCTCCAAAGGCGTTTTGAGCAACACGGGGCATATGAGATGTTCCAGGAGCTGAAGCTAGTTTTTCAAGCTCATGCCCATGTCGAGAGATATGAAGTCTCCGAAAAGTTCTTCAGCAGTAAGATGGAGGAGAACAGTTCTGTCAGTGAGCACATGCTCAAAATGTCTGGGTTACACGGTCGTCTGACTTCACTTGGAGTCGAACTTCCGGTTGATGCTATAATTGACAGAATCCTCCAGTCTCTCCCACCAAGCTACAAAGGCTTTGTGCTTAACTACAACATGCAAGGGATGGAGAAGACCACTCCCGAGTTGTACTCGATGCTCAAGTCTGCAGAAGTAGAAATCAAGAAAGAGCATCAAGTGTTGATGGTCAACAAGACCACTAGTTTCAAGAAAGGCAAGGGTAAGAAGAACTTCAAGAAAGACGGCAAAGCTGTTGCCGCACCCGGTAAGCCAGATACCGGGAAGAAGAAAAAGAACGGACCCAAGCCTGAGACTGAGTGCTTCTATTGCAAGGGAAAGGGTCACTGGAAGCGGAACTGCACCAAATACTTAGCGGACAAGAAGGCCGGCAACGTTAAAGGTATATGTGATATACATGTTATTGATGTGTACCTTACCAGCGCTCGTAGTAGCTCCTGGGTATTTGATACCGGTGCTGTTGCTCACATTTGCAACTCAAAGCAGGAACTGCGGAATAAGCGGAGACTAGCCAAGGACGAGGTGACGATGCGCGTCGGGAATGGTCCAAAGGTCGATGTGATCGCCGTCGGCACGCTACCTCTACATCTACCATCGGGATTAGTTTTAAACCTTAATAATTGTTATTTAGTACTAGCTTTAAGCATGAACATTGTATCAGGGTCTTGCTTAATGCGAGACGGCTACTCATTTAAGTCAGAGAATAATGGTTGTTCTATTTATATGAGTGATATGTTTTATGGTCATGCTCCGCTAGTGAATGGTTTATTCTTGATGAATCTCGATCGTGATGTTACACATATTCATAGTGTGAGTACCAAAAGATGCAAAGTTGATAATGATAGTCCCACATACTTGTGGCACTGCCGACTTGGTCATATCGGCGTTAAGCGCATGAAGAAGCTCCATACTGATGGACTATTAGAGTCTCTTGACTTTGAATCATTTGACACATGCGAACCGTGCCTCATGGGCAAGATGACTAAGACTCCATTCTCAGGAATAATGGAGAGAGCAACCGACTTATTGGAAATAATACATACTGATGTGTGTGGTCCAATGAACGTTGAAGCTCGCGATGGTTATCGTTATGATCTCACTCTCACTGATGATTTGAGTAGGTATGGGTATATCTACTTGACGAAGCACAAATCTGAGACGTTTGAAAAGTTCAAGGAATTTCAGAGTGAGGTTGAGAATCAACGTGACAGAAAAATTAAATGTCTACGATCTGATCGTGGAGAAGAATATTTGAGTCACGAGTTTGGCACACACCTAAGGAAGTGTGGAATCGTTTCACAACTGACACCGCCTGGCACACCGCAGCGCAACGGAGTGTCTGAACGTCGTAATCGCACTTTATTAGATATGGTACGATCTATGATGTCTCTCACCGACTTACCGCTATCATTTTGGGGATACGCATTAGAAACTGCAGCATTCACCTTAAATAGGGCACCGTCTAAATCCGTTGAGACGACACTGAATGAACTATGGTTTGGCAAGAAACCTAAGTTGTCGTTTCTTAAAGTTTGGGGCTGCGATGCTTATGTGAAGAAACTTCAACCAGAAAAGCTCGAACCCAAAGCGGAGAAATGCGTATTCATAGGATACCCTAAGGGAACTATTGGGTATACCTTCTATCTTAGATCCGAAGGTAAAACTTTGTTGCCAAGAACGGATCCTTTCTAGAGAAAGAGTTTCTCTCGAAAGAAGTAAGTGGGAGGAAGGTAGAACTTGATGAGGTAATTACACCCCCTCTCGAACAGGAAAGTAGCGCAGAGCGGGAAGTTGTTCCTGTGGCGCCTACACCGACTGAAGAGGAAGTTAATGATGATGATCATGAAGCTTCAGATCAAGTTACTACTGAACCGCGAAGGTCCACAAGGGCACGCTCTGCACCAGAGTGGTACGGCAACCGTGTGATGGAAATTATGTTGTTAGACAACGGTGAACCTTCGAACTATGAAGAAGCAATGGCGGGCCCGGATTCCAACAAATGGCTTGAGGCTATGAAATCCGAGATAGGATCCATGTATGAGAACAAAGTATGGACTTTGGTGGACTTGCCCGATGACCGGCGAGCCATAGAAAATAAATGGATCTTCAAGAAGAAGACTGATGCAAACGGTAATGTAACCGTTTACAAAGCTCGACTTGTCGCAAAGGGTTTTCGAAAAATTCAAGGAGTTGACTACGAAGAGACTTTCTCTCCCGCAGCGAAGCTGAAATCAGTTCGAATCATGTTAGCAATTGCCGCCTTTTATGATTATGAAATTTGGCAAATGGACGTCAAAACAGCGTTCCTTAACGGGAACCTTAAGAAAGAGTTGTATATGATGCAACTAGAAGGTTTTGTCGACCATAAGGGTGCTAACAAAGTGTGCAAGCTCCAGCGCTCCATCTATGGGCTGGTGCAAGCATCTCGGAGTTGGAACATTTACTTTAATGAGGTGATTAAAGCGTTTGGGTTCATACAGGTTTACGGAGAAGCCTGTCTGTACAAGAAAGTGAGTGGGAGCTCTGTAGCTTTCCTCATACTATATGTGGATGACATATTATTGATGGGGAATAATATAGAGATGTTGGAGAGCATAAAGGACTATTTGAACAAGAGTTTTTCAATGAAGGACCTTGGACAAGCTGCATACATATTAGGCATCAAGATCTATAGAGATAGATCGAGACGCCTCATAGGTATTTCGCAAAGTACATACCTTGACAAGATATCGAAGAAGTTTAATATGGAAAACTCGAAGAAAGGGTTCTTGCCAGTTTTGCAAGGTATGAGATTGAGTAAGACTCAGTCGCCGACCACGGCAGCAGATAGAGAGAAGATGAGTTCTGTCCCCTACGCTTCAGCCGTGGGCTCTCTAATGTATGCCATGCTCTATACCAGACATGATATAAACCTTGCCATAAGTTTGGTAGGGAGGTACCAAAGTGATCCAGGTATGGAACATTGGACAGCGGTCAAGAATGTCCTTAAGTACCTGAAAAGGACTAAGGAAATGTTTCTCGTTTATGGAGGTGACGAAGAGCTCGTCGTAAAGGGTTACGTCGACGCTAGCTTCGACACAGATCCGGATGACTCTAAGTCACAGACCGGATACGTATATGCGTTGAATGGTGGGGTAGTGAACTGGTGCAGCAGCAAGCAAGAAGTCGTGGCAGCATCTACATGTGAAGCAGAGTACATAGCTGCTTCAGAAGCGGCTCATGAAGGAATTTGGATGAAGGAGCTCATCACCGACCTTGGAGTGGTTCCAAGCGCGTCGGGTCCTATGACACTCTTCTGTGATAACACTTCAGCCATTGCCATAGCCAAGGAGCCCAGGTTTCACCGGAAGACGAAGCACATCAAACGCCGCTACAACTCCATCCAGGACCATGTCCAGAGTGGAGTGATAGATATTGGTAAAGGACACACGAATCTGAATATTGCAGACCCATTGACTAAACCTCTTCCACGAGCAAAACATGATCAACACCATAATGCTATGGGTGTTCGATACATCACAATGTAACTAGATTATCGACTCTAGTGCAAGTGGGAGACTGTTGGAAATATGCCCTAGAGGCAATAATAAAATGGTTATTATCATATTTCCTTGTTCATGATAATCGTCTATTGTTCATGCTATAATTGTATTAAGAGGAAACAGTAATACATGTGTGAATAAATAGATCACAATGTGTCCCTAGCAAGCCTCTAGTTGGCTAGCTCGTTAGTCAATAGATGATCATGGTTTGCTGATCATGGGCATTAGATGTCATTGATAACGGGATCACATCATTGGGAGAATGATGTGATGGACAAGACCCAATCCTAAGCATAGCACTAGATCGTATTGTTCGTATGCTAAAGCTTTTCTAATGTCAAGTACCTTTTCCTTCGACCGTGAGATTGTGCAACTCCCGGATACCGTAGGAGTGCTTTGGGTGTATCAAACGTCACAACGTAACTGGGTGACTATAAAGGTGCACTACGGGTACCTCCGAAAGTGTCTGTTGGGTTGGTACGAATCGAGATCGGGATTTGTCACTCCGTGTGACGGAGAGGTATCTCTGGGCCCACTCGGTAGAACATCATCATGAGCTCAATGTGACTAAGGAGTTAGTCACATGATGACGTGCTACGGAACGAGTAAAGAGACTTACCGGTAACGAGGTTGAACAAGGTATAGGTATACCGACGATCGAATCTCGAGCAAGTTCTATACCGACGGACAAAGGGAATCGTGTATGGGATTGATTGAATCCTTGACATCGTGGTTCATCCGATGAGATCATCGTGGAGCAAGTGTGAGCCACCATGGGTATCCATACCCCGCTGATGGTTATTGGCTAGAGAGGTGTCTCGGTCATGTCTGCCTGTCTCCCGAACCCGTAGGGTCTACACACTTAAGGTTCGATGACACTAGGGTTATAGGGAATTGTTATACGAGGTTACCAAAAGTTGTTCGGAGTCCCGGATGAGATCCCGGACGTCACGAGGAGCTCCGGAATGGTCCGGAGGTAAAGATTGATATATAGGACGGATGGTTTCGGATACCGGAAGTGTTTCGGGCATCACCGGTAACGTACCAGGACCACCGGAGGTGGCCCCGGGGGACAACCGAAGGGGGGCAACGACCCCGGGAGATAAGGTGGGCCAAGTGGGGGTGGGAACCAGCCCCTAGGTGGGCTGGTGCGCCTCCCCACTCAGCCCATAGCGAAAGGGAGAGAAAAGGGGGGGGGGGCAAACCCTAGGCCAGGTGGGCCTAAGGCCCACCAGATGGTGCGCCACCCCCTCCTCCCCCTTCTGACCGCCGCACCTCCCATTTGGGAGGCTGCCACACCCCCTAGGGTCGGAACCCTAGGGGTGGCACCCCCTCTCCCCTCCCCCTATATATATCATGCACTTTTGGCCATTGAGACACACGGTTTGTCCCTCTCTCTCGGCACAGCCCTTCTCTTCTTCCTCCTCCTCTCCGCCGGTGCTTGGCAAAGCCCTGCCGGGAGACCTCGTCTCTCCATCGACATCACGCTGTCGTGTTGCTGGACTTCTTCCCCAACCTCTCCCTCCTCCTTGCTGGATCAAGGTGCAGGAGACGTCACCGGGCTACACGTGTGTTGAACGCGGAGGTGCCGTTGTTCGGCACTAGATCAGAATCGCTGCGAGTACGACTCCATCAACCGCGTTCTAGCAACACTTCCGCTTAGCGATCTTCAAAGGTATGAAGATGCTCTTACCCCTCTCTCGTTGCTGGTCTCCTCATAGGAAGATCTGAATATGCGTAGGAAAATTTTGAATTTATGCTACGTTACCCAACAACCACTACTGGAATCTGCTGGTTTGCCGACAGCCAGAGCTGACGGCAAAGGACAGTTTAACTGATGGCAAAGGCTTTGCCGTCAGTGAGCTGTCGGCAAAGGTACCGGCCTAGATTTTATCGGCAATCACCTTATTTGCCGACAGCCGGAGCTCCACCGACGGCAAAGACTTTGCCATCAGCTTTGTGGCACGGGCTGACGACAAAGAGCAGTGGCGGCAACGGCGCAGGCCGAGCTCCGTTAGAAGGTTAACGGCAGGCTTTGCCCACAGCCGTAGCAAAGCTGACGGCAAAGCCTATCCTCTTTACCCACAGCCGTAGCAAAGCTGAAGGCAAAGCCGAAACCCCTAGGCCCCCTAGGTCCCCTCTTTGCCCACAGCCGTAGCAGAGCTGACGGCAAAGCCGAAACCCCTGGGCCTTGGCGCCTCTTTGCCGACAGCTGGAGCCCAGCTGATGGCAAAGTCGAGAATTTGGTATTGCCTGGATACACAGGCTGCCGCCACGTGTCTTCTTTGCCGTCAGTCCACCGATGGCAAAGCCTTTGCCGTCAGTGAGCTGTAGGCAAAGACCCTCTTTGCTTTTTTTTCATATTTGTTTTCTGTTAATTCCCTGCATTTGCAAAACATAGATACAAACAACAATATATATATATTAAATCTGCCCCTAAACAGCACCACAAGTGCATCACAAAGTGCAAACAGCACAACACAAGTGCAAACAACACGAATATATGTCATTAAAGTGCAAACAAGATCACAAAGTATTACAAAGCATCACAAGTGCATCCACAAATACAATTGCATTACAAAGTTCATCTAGGACTACACAAGTGCATTACAAAGTCTCGAGCATCCATCCATATGCCATGCTGCTTTATCAAAATCTGCATAATGAGAAAGAATTTAGAAGAAGAATACAATAAGAAAGAAGTTATCTAAATTAAGCTAAGCAATTAGAAGAAGAAGTGGAAGAAGAAGAAGAAGAACAAGAAGAAGAAGTGGAAGAAGTGGAAGAAGAAGAAGAAGAAGAAGAAGATAGAGAAAAAGAAAGAAGAGAAGTTATCTTTTTCTCCTCTTTATTCTTCTCTTATTTCTTCATCTCTTGTTTGTTCTTCTCTTCTGGTTTCTTTTAAAACTTTCTAAACTAATTATGTCATTTTTGAGCTCTAATATCAACTAGAATTTACTAAGCTAACTATACCATGGCTAATATCAACTAGAATTTACTAAGCTAACTAAAGCCTGGCATAATCTAAGTTGATCTAAACAATAAGAAGAATAAGAAGGAGAGGAATAACTTACCAAATGCCAGGAAACGAAGGAGAAGCTGCATCTCCGTTGGTCGCTGGGTTGCTAGGGCTCTCACCAGGAGAAGTAAAGGGATCGTGGGATTCAACTCTTGAATGATGCTGCAACAAGGCAGGAGTTAAAATATGTGGTTAGCACGGCAACAGACAATGGTATAAGACCGTGCAAGGTTGGTCATTGAAAGGGAACTCACCGTTCCCACCGGAGAAGACATCGGCGGAGGGGGCGGCAAACCTTGCTTCTCACACATAGCCTGCAAATTAGTTTTCGAGGAGTCAAAGAAATAGCCTTGTTGCGTCTCACACATAGCCTTGCTACTCACACAACTGACTTACCGCAACGAAGTCGTGCATGGCCCTCGCATGGGCATTATTGCGTGCCCTCTCCTCGTCAAGCAACCTCTGCGTATTCCGGTCCCTCTCCTCCAACAAGAGCCTGGTGGACTCCCTCTCCTTCATAAGTGCGGCCTGCAACCACTCCTCAAAAGGATTTTTCATCATCCATCCAGGGACAAAAAAACGAAATAACTAATGAAGAAAACTAACCTCGATGGCAAGATCAACTGGCCTCGCGCGTTGCCGTATTGCAGGAGCGGAGCTCGTTTGCCTCGACTTGATCTGAGATAGAGTCTCAGTGATAGGGACGAAGCCATCACACATGGCCAGCGTGCCATGACTCTTACCGCCACCAGAGATCATTAACGCCTCTGGATCGATTGGATTCTCGCTCGGGTCAAAGTCAGGCCCGCGCAGCTGTTTGACCACCTCAGAATAAGACGTCATCTTGCTGTAGGAGGACAGGCTTGTGTACGCCGACGGCCCGTCCCCCTCAGAATATGCCTTTTCCGTCTTGTACGAGCGCTTATGGGCCATCCTAAACGCAGCGTATCCCTCAGGCTCGGGCTGGTTATTGTGTTTGGCCTACACGAAAAGACAAAGAATTAGTACAACAAAAATCATGAACGAACGAATTATTGATGAAACAAAACAAGGCACACATACCCATTTTTTGGCGTATTGCTTGATGTTGGCATTGCCTTGGTGGTGTGGCACACCAACCAATTGGGCACGACGGTCCTTGGCCATAGTGTGGGTGCTCAACCAAGCCTCTGTGCACCACCTGTCGGCTATCATCTCCCAACAATCCATCTTATCAGCCAACCATCTCGGGGGCACCTATGAATGTAAGTTAATGAAGAATGAAACTAAGTATTATAACTAAATAGACCTAACTAGCCCTCAGAATTGATCTTTGGAATGTACATACCTCCATGTACTCGGTCTTATCAAGGAAAATCTTTCGACATTCAGTCTTTGTCTTCGGCTCCCCTTGCTTGGCGTACCAATCTCGAACAGCCTGAACACGCAGCTCGTGCCTCGTGTTATTCAATAAACTCTTGCACTCTTTCACGAGGTTCTTCTTGGCTGCCTCCTCCGTCCCCTCCTCGACCCTAAATTGACTCTGCAATTATGCCAAATAGATGCATAGCTGAATAGTGAAATGATTTGGAAGGAAATAACAATATATACCATTGTATACTTTTTATTGGGTAAAATAATAGTTACCCAAAAATCAGCCAACACCTTGTCGGCCAGGCTCACGCAAACAACACCATTGACATGTGTGTTTTCCGGGAGCAGAGCGGCTTGGTAGTGCTCCCACTTGAGTCCTGGCTCGGGAACCATACCCTCACCGGGCAACTGCACTATCCCTGGGAAGTGCTCCCTAAGTAAAGCACCAAGGAGGCAGTTTGGATTCCGGGTATTCTACGGGTAATCCCACCCCCTACATAATGATAAGGCAAAGACATTAGCTACTTGGTGAAATATAATGATATAAGGTACACAATATATATCAACTTACTTCTCGCCTTCTGGCTTAATTAACGGCCTGTGCTGCAAGTCCAATCGGTCTGGAACTCGTGTCTTACCACGTTGGTAGACCGACTTGCTGGCAGCCCCCTCAGCCTCCGCCTCAACACCCTCCGCCTCAGCCTCCGCCTCAGCCCCCTGCTTTGGTGTCTCCTCCTGGACGGTAGGATCCCGCACCGGCGACACCCTCGTGTGCAAGGGTGAAGTGGCCGAGGGTGGTGGCGACTGGGTCCTATCATGCAGCCTCCCTCTCCCACGACCATGTCCTCTGCCTCTCTTCTTTCCTACACCTCTCCCACGGGGCTCATCGGCAAAGATCTGCAACAAAGTTCTCCGTAGCTGCCCAGGTGCTATCCTCAACTTATCCCCGCCTGCCATGTCTCACCACCTGTAACGATAAATAGTTAAATAATTAGTACAAATTCAAGGACAATAATTAAGTGAACAATAATAAATACATGAATAGTTCAACTAATAATTTAATAATTAAACAACAATGTTTGGATGCATACAAAGTACTAATAGTCTGGATCATTTGTCTCTTCTCCATGGTCAATTGAAGCAAAATCATCATCAGTATCACACGTGTCGTCATGACTAATATCGTCATCGGGTTCAAGGACATCATGTGGAAGGCCTTTTTGTAACCGATCAAGCATTGATAGCCATCGGCATTGGTAACTTCTTCTACTTCCACTTCTTCCTCATCATCACTTGAGTCTTGTTCCTCCGTGTTCAGGGTGGACGTAGAGCAGTTTCGGGTACGACGTCTGACACCACGTGATTCTTGGAACAATTCTCCATCATATGTTATTGGGTCAATTTGAGGTTCATAATCGTCTTCATTTGGGGGAGGTGGTCTAAGATGTGGCGGCACATCGAACACGACATAACAACCTTCTAGGTTCTTAACACTTTGACGACAGTATGGTAGATAGAAAACTTGGGTGGCCTGTTGAGCCACAATATAGACATCGGCACCGCTTAACTGCTTGTCTTGTCGAATTTCGACAATCCCAAGATGTTGATGAGTCTGTCCTGTCTTAGTAGGATCGAACCAATGACATTTGAACACAACAACGTTCGAAGGATTTTCACCATAATAATGAAGTTCGTAGGCTTCTTCAAGTCTTCCATAATACTGGACACCTCCCTCGCCTATAGCAGAGACACCGGAATTGTTTGTTTTTCGACCGGGCATTGAAAGCTCTTTGCTAGCAGTACGAAAGCGATACCCGTTGATGTCGTACTTCTGAAATGTACGGACCTTAAAGTCAAAACCATTAGCTATTTGTCTCAATTCATCGTCGACTTGCTCATCTGAATTAGCCTAGAAGTTAAGAAAAGATAGAGTTTGGTGTCTTACTCATGAGTAATAGCAACAAAGGAAATCACTTACTATATATAAGGGAGGTACCGTTTTTTTGAACCAAGAGATGAAACCGGGATAGCCGCCTCCTGTCTTTTCAAGAAGTTCATACTCAAGAATGGATTCTTTCTCGATTGCAACACCATTCGAGAATTGTTCGACGTATCGACATATCAATTAATAATAGTTGTTAGACACAAAACTTGTTAAAAGTTGCGAAACAATGTACAGAGCACTTACTCGATGTATGGTCGAACTTCTGTTAAATTGTTCAATATATACATCGTTAGTGTGCGCCACTCCTCGACGCACATCAACTTTGGTTTTCCCACACCAGAAGGTGCGAGCTTCCCTTTGAAAAGGCTGAGATTGGATTCACGTCGTTTGGGGTCGCCCAGATTGTACCGAGGCTTTGGATTATGCAAGCTGTGCATAGTGGCATCATAGTGTGCTGTTACGAAATTTGCCGCCTCCTCGGTAATGAACGCCTCGGCCATCGATGCTTCAATTCTACGTTTATTTTTACATTTTCCTCGAACTGTCTTCTGCATTATTTCAGTTGCGTAGCACCAACAAATTCTTTCAGTTGCCTCGGTTGGGAGATGCAAAATCATGTGTTGCATCGGATTAAAGAAGCCCGGTGGAAAAATCTTCTCTAACTTGCAGAGCAACTCAGGCGCCAACTCTTCCATGTCATCTATCAAGGCACGCAACAACTCTTTAGCACAAAGAACACAGAAGAAATAGCTCAACTCGGCCAATACTAGCCATTCAGCCTCGGGGATATAGCCACGCAACATCACCGGCATTATCCGCTCAAGCCATATGTGCCAATCATGACTCTTGAGCCCAAAATTTTTCATTTTTTCAATGCTCGCTCCCCTCGCTAGATTCGCAGCATACCCATCGGGGAACAACAACCTTTTTTTGCACCCACAAGAGGATTTCCCTTATTGCTCCCTTCTCAAGATTGTACCAGGCAGGTGGTTTGGACCAATTTTTTCTTCCTTTCGGTTCTCGCATGTTTAGTGATGGCCTATCACATAGAGTCTCGTGGTCAACTCTAGCCTTTGTATTATCTTTGCCCTTATCAGTGCCAAAAAATGTGCCAAGAAGGGCCTCGGCGATATTCTTTTCAGTGTGCATCATGTCAATGTTGTGTGGAAGTAAGAGGTCTTCGAAGTAGGGGAGATCCCAGATGCATGGCTTGTGGGTCCAGGCGTGTTCCTCATTATAACCCAAGAAATACCCTGGACGGTTTGGATCAGGCTCCATAGATTTTAACTGTTCATTAATTTGTGCCCCCGTCAACGCAGGTGGTGCAGAGTGTTTGACAACTTTACCTTTCATGAAATTCTTCTTGTCTTTTCTGAATGGATGGTCCATAGGCAAGAATTGTCTATGCAAGTCAAAGAAGGAATACTTCCCACCCGCCGGCAGCCAATGAAACTTAAGAGCTGCCTTGCATTGTGGGCATGGGAACCTTCCATGCACACACCAGGCAACGAAAAGCGCAAATGCTGGCAGATCATGCAACGAGTATTGGTACCAAACATACATTTGAAAGTTCTCTTTCTTAGCTGCGTCGTATGTGTTGACCCCATTCACCCAAGCTTCCTTCAAGTCATCCATCAGCGGTTGCATGTACACACTCATATTCTTCCCCGGGTATTTTGGCCCTGGAACTATCAACGTCAGAAATATGTGCTTTCTTTGCATAATGGATGATGGTGGAAGATTGAGGGGAATGACAAATACAGGCCAGCAACTATATTGGGTAGGCGTTATACCAAAAGGATTGAACCCATCGAGGCTGATGGCGATTCGACAATTCCTTGGTTCTTCCATGCGTCACCATCTGAAGGGTGTACCAACATCGGAACACCGTGTTCATCTAATTCTTTCCTAATTCCATGTTTCTGCCATGTCATCTGTTTTGCTGTTTCTTCAAGCATGTAAAGTCGTTGAAGTCTTGGTAGGATCGGCAGATACCGTAGGACACTCACGGGGATTTTGCTGTGCTTCTTCTCACCTTCACCGTTTTCTACCTCAACATATCTGGAGGACTTGCAAAATGGGCAATATGTTTCCTCCGCATACTCTTTCCTAAATAAGGCACATCCCTTCTCACAAGCATGTATCTGCTCATACGGCATCTTGAGTGCACTAAGGATTTTGTTTGACTCATATAGGTTTGAAGGCATAATATGACCTTCTGGTAGAAAGCGCCCAAATAGGGTCATCACTGAGTCAAACAGATCTCTTCCAATGTTGAACTGGGCTTTCAGAGCCATTACTTGTGCGATGGCATCTAGCTGAGAAATCTTAGTGTGCTCGTGAAGAGGACATTTTGAAGACTCCAACATGGCATAGAAGGCTTTCGCGGATTCCTCCATCTCTCCGTCCTTGTTCCGAGCATCATCAAAGTCATTCACCATGTCTTCAATCCCTGTACCATGATCATCGGTGCGTCGACGCAACACCTCGTCTCTGTTACGTTGGGCCGACTCACCATGAAATGTCCACAAGGTATAGCCGGGAATAAAACCACGCATCTGCAGGTGTTTACCCATTACATCCTTTGTCTGTCGCGAATAATTCTTGCACTTAGTGCAGGGGCACCATGTTTTTGGCTGGCCTTTAGAAAACACCGTTTGCACGAATTCAAAGGTTTTGCTCAACCATTCATCGGTCATATCTCTCTGACTATGGTGACCGGTGTACATCCATTCACGATCAGTCATTCTAGCAAGCTAGCTACATAGTATCCACATATAAAACAATATAAAATATCAATTCATCAAGTATGTTAAATTAATTATGGCCATTTTTTAATCATGGTTAATACATTGGGATGCACGGCATGCATACCTACCAGCTACTAGGTAAAGATAGGTCCTAATCCCACCCGAGTATGTGTAGATTGGGTCATTTCCCACTGCTCTGCTCCCGACCCAACGCAAAATTTCGGCAGCACCTCCCCGCTGTTCTCCTGATACACGTCTCGGTAACTAACCGAGAGGATGTGTACCCGGAGAACAACAAGGAGGAGCTGTCGAAACTCTGCATGGGATCCGGAGCAAAGCGTGGGAAACGACCCAATCTACACATACCCGGGCTGTCCATGGATAACGTTGGACAATTCGAAAGAATCACCGTTATAAATATGCAAATGCATGCATATTTATGACAGGAACCCTTTCGAACGGGAGACGCATATTGGTTACGCAACACCTTTGCATTTTAATACTAAAAATACCTAGCTAGATAGTGTCATCAGCACGAAGGCTGGAACAAAGCAAAATAAAGGGGGTGGAGGAGGAGTTAACAAATGTGCCCACTTTCGAATGCTGGGGAGGTCGTCGAAAACCAATCCCTCGCGGAGAAGCTACTGCACATTTAAATGCACTCAATCAACACAAATACGCACTCGCGGTAATTAAGCTAACTAATACTAACATCTATCATTTAAATGCATTTTTCTAAAACTCTGAATCTCCATATCTTTACATGCGAAATACTTAAATTTCACTGCTAAGTTGTGATCTTCGGGGGCATAATTTATAGAGTTCACCAAAACTACTTTGAGTGTGATGCATTCAGGTTTGTTGTGTAGAGCTAATATTACTTCCCCTATTTTGTAGATTAATAAAGTTCTTCGAGTAATCTATACTTATACTAATTAGGGGCTCCCATGAAATTCCTACATTAATTAGAAATTAGGAGCCGTTAATCTCGTGGGACCAAGTTATTGCGGTGTAGATTACTCTATATAATATGAAGTTTGCAATATATATTATGTTATTTTTATACTATGGAAATACCAGATATTTCCAATTCAATCTCTCACATATCCGTTTTTTTCAGTTACGCATCCCTCACGTATCTCTATCTCAAAAAATAATATCTCTAACGTATCTCTCTCTCTCTTAACATATAGTCCAAGTTTTTTACAACTGCTCCACGTTCTACTTTGCAGAGTTGTATTGCCTAGTTTGGTACCTTATGTTGGCATGGAATTTAGAAGCTCAGACGAGGCTTGGTCATATTGGCTTAGCTCCGGTGGCAGAAAGGCTTTGAGGTTAGGAAAAGGTATACAAACAAAAGTTCAGCCGATGGCAAGGTTACATCATGTAAATTTGTTTGTGCAAATGAGGGTCAGCGAGCAAAAGACAAAGGGGATCATTTGACAAAGTGCCCTCGAGCTGAAACTAGAACCAATTGTGAAGTGCACATGAATCTTAAAATGGACCGGAAGAAGGGAAATCTCAAAGTGTCGGAGCTGGTTTTGGAACACAATCACACACTACACCTAGCAGAAACCTTACACTTAATGGTGTCCCAAAGAAAAATTTCAGAGTTACAAGCTTTTGAAATTGCAACAGCAGATGATGCAGGAATTTCAGAGTTACAAGCTTTTCGATAAGAAGCACAAGGCTAGGAAAAGGAGAGAAAACAAAGCTACATCACAGTTGGGTGAAGAGGTATGTTGCTAAGAAATATAGTGCTTTCGGTGTTATAATTATGTACATTAGTTCTCACAGCCTCTAATTTTCTTTCACAATAAGATACAAGAGACAGGGGGAGTGGCAGGTGGTGGTGGTGCAGAAGTTGCAAATGATAGAGTTTATAGGGATAATGCCAAGGAGCCTGAAGGTTACAAGACCAACCTTAGCTTTACTCAGTTGTTGATGGTATAATCTTGCTCATGTAGTTTAAAAATCTAGAATGATCCCAACTAGAGATGGCAAAATCTTGCTCATACGTTATTCTTATTTATTTAATTTTCAGGGGCCAATTACTGATGATCTTTTCACTGGGTCATGGTGAAGTACTGTTGTTTTTAGAAAATGAATCATAGTGCAAACAAGCATGGGTGGGCAAGTTCAGTTCTGGACAACACTCGGCAGAGATATATTTCTTTGTTTTGGCATATATTTTGTTCAATGCACCTGCAAGTTATATATGCAAGGCCTCTGTTCAAGTAACACTTTTTGTGATAATTGTACAGTCAACATTTAAATGAAGCATCGTGACTTGTTAGTCTTTGTAGTCATCTAAATTTGGCATTTGGCTTTGTCTCTATTGTTGTTGCTTCTCTGCTTGTTCTGTCCAACTAAAAATGATAAACATTACGGCAACAAAGTAGCAGGGAACATTCTGTCCAACTAGTTGCTTCTCTGCTTGTTCCAGGTTGCTTGCTCCGGCGCGTCGCCGTACAGTGGCCTGACGGAGACAACGCGGGCATGTGGCCTCGATAGCTCGACGACTAAGTCTAAACCTGACGAAACTGAAGAAAAAGGACACCTAACACTGAAATTCAGAAAACTAAAACAGCAGCTGGCGCGGACGGACCTGGCGCGGACGGACCGGCGGGAGGGAGAGGCCCCGCGCTTCGGGCGGGGGGGCGGCGGGGGCCGGGGTGGGGCGGCTGGCGGCGGGGGGGGGGTGGCGGCGGGGGCCGGGGCTGCAGGGGCCCGAGCCGGAGGAGGAGGAGGGGACTCCGGTGGTGTCGGGCGGGGGGGGGGGGGGGCGAGGGGCGGCACCGGCGGGGCGGCGCAGTGCGGGGGAGAGCAGTATGCGTGGGAGGGTGAGAGAGAGAACGGTGAGAGAGAGAAGAGGTAGGCACGGGGGGATAAGGCAGTTTTCTTTTTCTTTGCCCTCAGCCAGCTGTCGGCAAAGACAGCCGTTAGTCTTTGCCCTCAGCTGGCTGTCGGCAAAGAGAGCCCCCTTTTTTGTTGTTGTTGTTATTGTTGTTGTTGTTGTTATTGTTGTTGTTGTTGTTGTTGTTGTTGTTGTTGTTGTTTTCATTGTTGTTGTTGCGGCTGCTGCCGTTGTTGTTGTTGTTGTTGTTGTTGTTGTTGTTGTTGTTGTTGTTGTTGTTGTTTGTAGCCTCTGTGTTTCTGTGCCATCCCTGGATCAGTATGCTGGCACACACAGTACATCAATGTATATATCAAAGTGCAATCACATGTAAATAGCGTAAAACTGATATATACCTCAAATACTCAGCGGAAGCAGTCAAGGGAGTGGAGTCCCAATAAACACCAACGGCAAGTTGAGTGTAGACCGTAACCCTGAATCGTACTCTTACTCGTCGAAGAAAATATCTGCAACATAAGACGTTGCAGCCGTGTAGGTCAGCATATTGAATATGCCGGCAAGTCACATATGAGAGGGGGTAAAATGTCATCTATACTATATGCATATATGGCAGGTGGGGCTATAAGTTTTTAGCGAAAAGCAAGTTTTCTCCTACATCAAGAGAGGGCTAAAAGCAAAATGTTACTACATTGTTGGTTATTAACGAGATGGTTCCACCAACCAATTCTCGTACCCATGTTTTCAATAATACCCGCATCAATATTATTATTTGTGTTGAGAATTTCAGATAACTTCAGTTCCTTTGGCTCAAGTTGTCCATGACCGTGGACACGCCTAATCGCCTCCGAGTTTTGCACACGTTCCCCACAAGATTTGATCGCCTCCGAGTATGTCCTCGCACTTCAGGGTGTTTGAAGACCGGATGATCAAAACATGGTCTTTCAATGGGTCCCTCTGAATCCCTGTCGGTGCCCATCCATTCCTACCGTTCTTCTACATCTGCTAGCACCGCCTGTCCAGAGTCGTCGCGTTGTCCAACCAAGCCAGAGCCCATAATGACTTGTGGCTGTGCAGGTAAGCCTTGGGTCTTGAAAATATCCGTCCGTCTCTTTGAGCCTGGGTGAAGCTGTCCGCAGGATGTCATGGCCGTCCCTAGCATCCAGGGCATCCACTGGGTTCTCCACGGAGCCGATCAACCGTCCTTCACCCAGAGTTGCATTGCGTCCCAGGTCTTGAAAATCTTGTCTTAACCGGTCTTGATTATTTAATCAACCTCGCATCACTCGTGTTATGCACTCAACCGAATTCCCGTCTACTCAAGCATAGCAATATGAAATTTTTCGTCCCGGGCCAAGTATCGGGGTTGTTGTGTGCCTACCACATAATACTACAATCCATACTAAAATTTCCATGTACCTAAGCAGCATGCAATTGGGCATAGGATGGTAGATCTACGATGCATAAAACATACGTGATAGTATGATCAAAGTGACTTGCCTGGTGATGTTGACGAAGAAGAATTTTTGTTCTCGGGAAATACGTGATAGAACTATTCGTCACTCTCCGATGAAATCTATATAGCAAACATATCATTCACATAAGCACTCATACTAGCAATCATTCTAGCAATCAAAAGAAAAGAGAGGGAGCGAATAAGAAACCCAAAGAAACTTCAAATAAAACTAGGGAGTCTTCTACTACGTCAAACATTAAATGGTTTTTGTTCAACAGAAAATAATAACAAGGAACTAAGATATAAATTTAACTAAGATAAAATAGAGTATTTTTCACAAAACTATTTGAAAGTATTACTAAACGGGATTTGAAACAGTGCGGAAACCAATTGCAAGTTACTAAGGAACTAGAATTGATGTCATGAAAACAAATAAAAATAAAATAAAAACTTGTTTCAAAACTAGTGTTTAACTAACATAAACAAACAATAATCTTTCTGAAATATAAAATAAAATAATTTAAAAGCAATTATAGAAAAGTAATAGCCATAATCCTAAAAAGAGGTGAAACAGAAATTGTTTCACAAGAAACCATAATCTAAAATACTCAAACAAATCTGAAATTTTTACCACTGATAAATAAGATCACTAGTGATCAGTAGCAAAAAGAATCAAATTAAAAGCTATTTTTAAACTCCTGGAATAGGAAAACAATGTTTAAACTAAATCTGATCTAACTTACATTTGCAAATTTCAAACATAGAGAAATTATATTTTTTTTAAAACTACAGGAAATTTGGGAGCTAGTGGAAAAAGAATCACTATCATTGGACTTCGGGAGGCTACGATAGGCTGCGGAGTTGTTTGTTGCAAATGTTAGGAGCAAACGGCCTAGTTCTAACCGAAACTACTGGCTAATGAATAAGTGAAATAAAACCGACGGTTTTCTAATCTAAACCGAAGGGGTATTCTAAGAACTAATCTAACCCGTAGGATATGGATCTAAGGGCTAACAAAACAAAAGAAAAAAAAACAGAGAAGAGGAGGGAGTTACCGTGGCTGGGACGTTGCCCCTGTGGCTGGCAATGGTGGCCGAGGTAGGGGTGGGGTGCCGGTGGGGTGGGGGAGGGGCCGGCGAGGGGTGGGGTGGCAGGGGGGGCGAAGGGGTGGGGCGCTCCTGGGAGGGGAGGGAGGCGAGGGGAAGTGAGGGCTGCAGGGGGGCGAGGTGGGAGCTGCTGGCCTCCTGGTTGCTGGTTCCAGAGGGGAGGCGATGTGTGCAGGGGGACGGGGTGGGGTGGGGCGGCGGTGGAGGGGTGGTGGAGGGGTGCCGAAGGGTGGAAGGGTGCCAGGGGGCGACGGGGTGGTAGGGTGGGCGAGGCAGGGAGTGTACAGAGGGCTCCCGGAGCTTCGGCTCCGGCGAGTTTAAGGCGGGTGGCGCGCGAACTAGAGGCGAGGAGAGGGGGTGGTTTCAATGGGAATGGAACGAGGAGTCCATGGGGGTTCTTATAGAGGCGACGGGAGGCGCTGGGAGGGAATGGGCTTCGTGAATCCTGGAGGTGGAGATCCTCTGTCCATGGAGGGAAAGCTCGTGTGATGTGGGGAAGAGAATAGAGGAAGAAGATGATCTCTTGTTGGGCTAGAATAGGAAAGTCTTAATGGGCCAGCAGATATTTCCTAATAAAAGTGATTTCCTTCCTATTTTTAAAACTAGGAAACTTAAAACGATAAAAAGGAAATCAAATCAATTCGAAATAAAGAGTTTCTATATACTAAAATTATCAGAAAAATAAAATATTGATGATGGGCATTTTTCCACGGCAAAAATAAAAACTTCAGAAAAAATTATTTTCACAAAATTGCCTAAAACGTTTATTTTCTTTTGCAAATAATTTTCAAAAGACCCTCTAAGGTTTAGGGTTCAAATAACTTTCAAAATGCCCGTGGGTTTGAGGGTCATGTTTCTCCTCTCTAGAATGTATTTCCCGGCATTTCTTGCACGAAGAAAACAAATGGAAATGCAAAAGAATTCGAATGCAAATATCTCCGTTCAAATTCTTTATAGTTGAAGAAGTCATGTCATCTTCTCTCTTTGCTTTTAAAAGATTGAATTTGAATTCACCGGAGAAGGGGAAAGTCATTTTATTCCCTCTCATTCAAAAGTTTCGAAAAGTTTCTAATTTCACACAAGTTTCAATCACTCAGGCAACCAACAAACAATCAATCTAATAATTATATTAACATTCCAAAATTTATAATTTTGGGATGTTACAAACTACCACACTTCAAATGAATCTCGTCCTCGAGATTCGAAGAGGCTAGAAAGAAAATGTTAGGGTTTGGGGGGTCTTCTAACAAATCCAATCTCCGGCATGGTGGGGGTGCTACCACACTTAAAATGAGAGGTACTGGTCCCTTAATCCTCTGGGGTTTTGGCATATGACACCTCACAGTATTCATATTAAATCCTTTGGTGATGCTCTCCCGTTATATTCATAACGTTTTCCATCAAAATAGAGGGTTACCCTGTGGATATAAGCTTCTTCCGTTACTGGGTCTTCTTAACTGACAGTCTCACGGTCAATTCTAAATAACATATCGATGGTTCTCATGGTGGTCTACCATTTGTGGTTATCCTGCAGAGAGAGAGGTCTTGTCTTCATCCTCACCGTAAAATTTCCTATGCGTGACAACAAGTGCCATGTACATGGGCTTTCATCATACCATTCTAAGGCTTAAACAAAAGCTTCAAAGAACGTCGTCTCTCTATATGGGTAAGTCTCTCAGATTTACCATTCTGAATAGCAAGATCAATGATAAGAGAAAGTCGTCATGGTGATCAATTCATTCCGCACCCAAATCATTTCTCTGTATAAGGTTTAGCGAATCTCGCATACTAACACTTTGGCATCCTCACAAGCGTTGCAGAATTTCTCTTGTCCACGAATGAAGTTCGGATAATCCATTGGTTCTGCAAGCTGAACAAAACATCTATCGTATCTTCACAACTCTCAGGTTTTTCGTATGCTCCTAAGAAAACGTTTTCTGATCCATCATAGCTTCTTCCATAAATCATATTCATTTCATAATCAATCCTTTATTACATCCTTACTTTCTTATCAAAACTCCAATTCAAAAGTACTCTATTACAAATGCTGTCATCCACATGGTTCGGTATGGTCGAGCATTTCTACCAACTTTATTCATCTGCCTCTCCTGGAGGTACATAGTTCCACTCGAACTTTCCGAGGTGCTCCCTGAAATCATCCATCTTTTGCTTCATCATGGTGGTCATGAGCTTCATCTCCATCATTTCCGCGTGCACTTGGTCATTACAGCACGTACTTCACTCAGGTATTCCTGGGTATGACGGAGTCTTGCTTCAAGTATTTCTCCGATCTGACGGATGGCTTCCATGGCAGCTTCACGAACAACATCAAAGAAGGTTGCTCGTGGTACACGTGAAATGAAAAAGTATTGCCCCATAGTCTTTGGACAAACTCCTTTCACATGGTGGAGGTGTACTTCCACGTACCAAAGTTCCACTCCATTTTCCATGAATGGGTAGCCTTTGTATACTGCATCTCCTTCAAGGTGAATGTGCTTCATCATGTCCTTCAGGATTTTCGGGTAATCATGATCACTAGTCAGAGTCATGATCGTTTCTGGGCCCTTGAGGAATGACTCGTGGAGAGTTGCCATCTGCATGTGTCAGTAAATAGGTACTCAGAGGAATGTATGTGTCTCCTTGGTAATCATGGTACATTCCTTCTCAGTGGATCCTGTGGGGTTTTACCGATTACTACCACACTTAAATGAATTATACTCATGCCTACATAGACCATATTTTCTCATATCCTCATAATTGTTCAGAGAGCTTTGCTCGAAGAGAAAAACCGCATACAGTTTCAACATAGACAATCATGAGACAATGAATTCCATTTATTCATGATGTTATTACAATCTCAGGGACTTCTGTTACAAAAAATTTCACTCCATGATCTCATGAAAAACAAGAGTTCTTCAGATTACACTTATTGCCATGGTCAAAACTTACTACTCCATTCTAGCTTTCTTCCTTTGTGGACAATCGCTGGCAAAATGTCCTGCTTCCTTGCAACAAAAGGAAATGATTTCTGACAAGTCTCGAGGCTTCTTAGCTTCTGCTTTTGCTCCTTGGATTCCCAGCTTCCTTCCTCGGCACATGTATTTGTGGTGGCCAAACTTCATGCACTTGTTGTTGGAATTATGCCCTAGAGGCAATAATAAATGTATAGTTATTATTATAATTCCTGTATCAAGATAATAGTTTATTATCCATGCTATAATTGTATTGAATGAAGACTCATTTACATGTGTGGATACATAGACAAAACACCGTCCCTAGCATGCCTCTAGTTGGCTAGCCAGTTGATCGATGATAGTTAGTGTCTTCGGATTATGAACAAGGTGTTGTTGCTTGATAACTGGATCACGTCATTGGGAGAATCACGTGATGGACTAGACCCAAACTAATAGACGTAGCATGTTGATCGTGTCATTTTGTTGCTACTGTTTTCTGCGTGTCAAGTATTTATTCCTATGACCATGAGATCATATAACTCACTGACACCGGAGGAATGCTTTGTGTGTATCAAACGTTGCAACGTAACTGGGTGACTATAAAGATGCTCTACAGGTATCTCCGAAGGTGTTAGTTGAGTTAGTATGGATCAAGACTGGGATTTGTCACTCCGTGTGACGGAGAGGTATCTCGGGGCCCACTCGGTAATACAACATCACACACAAGCCTTGCAAGCAATGTAACTTAGTGTAAGTTGCGGGATCTTGTATTACGGAACGAGTAAAGAGACTTGCCGGTAAACGAGATTGAAATAGGTATGCGGATACTGACGATCGAATCTCGGGCAAGTAACATACCGAAGGACAAAGGGAATGACATACGGGATTATACGAATCCTTGGCACTGAGGTTCAAACGATAAGATCTTCGTAGAATATGTAGGATCCAATATGGGCATCCAGGTCCCGCTATTGGATATTGACCGAGGAGTCTCTCGGGTCATGTCTACATAGTTCTCGAACCCGCAGGGTCTGCACACTTAAGGTTCGACGTTGTTTTATGCGTATTTGAGTTATATGGTTGGTTACCGAATGTTGTTCGGAGTCTCGGATGAGATCACGGACGTCACGAGGGTTTCCGGAATGGTCCGGAAACGAAGATTGATATATAGGATGACCTCATTTGATTACCGGAAGGTTTTCGGAGTTACCGGGAATGTACCGGGAATGACGAATGGGTTCCGGGAGTTCACCGGGGGGGCAACCCACCCCGGGGAAGCCCATAGGCTTTGGGGAGACACACCAGCCCTTAGTGGGCTGGTGGGACATCCCCAAGGGGGCCTATGCGCCAAGAGAAGGAAATCAAAGGAAAAGAAAAAAAAAGAGGGAGGAAGTGGCAAGGGAGGGGGACTCCTCCCAACAAACCAAGTCCAACTCGGTTTGGGGGGGAGTCCTCCCCCCCTTGGCTCGGCCGACCCCTTGGGGGTCCCTTGGACCCCAAGGCAAGGTCCCCCTCCCTCCTCCTATATATATGGGGCTTTTAGGGCAGATTTGAGACGACTTTCTCACGGCTGCCCGACCACATACCTCCATAGTTTTTCCTCTAGATCGCGTTTCTGCGGAGCTCGGGCGGAGCCCTGCTGAGGCGAGATCATCACCAACCTCCGGAGCGCCGTCATGCTGCCGGAGAACTCTTCTACCTCTCCGTCTCTCTTGCTGGATCAAGAAGGCCGAGATCATCGTCGAGCTGTACGTGTGCTGAACGCGGAGGTGCCGTCCGTTCGGTACTAGATCGTGGGACTGATCGCGGGATTGTTCGCGGGGCGGATCGAGGGACGTGAGGACGTTACACTACATCAACCGCGTTCTCTAAACGCTTCTGCTGTACAATCTACAAGGGTACGTAGATCACTCATCCCCTCTCGTAGATGGACATCACCATGATAGGTCTTCGTGCGCATAGGAAATTTTTTGTTTCCCATGCGACATTCCCCAACAGTGGCATCATGAGCTAGGTTCATGCGTAGATGTCTTCTCGAGTAGAACACAAAAGGTTTTGTGGGAGGTGATGTGTGTTTTGCTGCCCTCCTTAGTCTTTTCTTGATTCCGCGGTATTGTTGGATTGAAGCGGCTTGGACCGACATTACTCGTACGCTTACGAGAGACTGGTTTCATCGTTACGAGTAAACCCTTTGCTCAAAGATGACTGGCAAGTGACGGTTTCTCCAACTTTAGTTGAATCGGATTTGACCGAGGAGGTCCTTGGATGAGGTTAAATAGCAACTCATATATCTCCGTTGTGGTGTTTGCGTAAGTAAGATGCGATCCTACTAGATACCCTTGGTCACCACGTAAAACATGCAACAACAAAATTAGAGGACGTCTAACTTGTTTTTGCAGGGTATGATTGTGATGTGATATGGCCAACGATGTGATGTGATATATTGGATGTATGAGATGATCATGTTGTAATAGAAATATCGACTTGCACGTCGATGGTACGGCAACCGGCAGGAGCCATAGGGTTGTCTTTATACTAACATATGTGCTTGCAGATGCGTTTACTATTTTTCTAGGATGTAGCTTTAGTAGTAATAGCATAAGTAGCACGACAACCACGATGGCAACACGTTGATGGATGATCATGGTGTGGCGCCGGTGACAAGAAGATCATGCCGGTGCTTTGGTGATGGAGATCAAGAAGCATGTGATGATGGCCATATCATGTCACTTATGAATTGCATGTGATGTTAATCCTTTTATGCACCTTATTTTGCTTAGAACGACGGTAGCATTATGAGGTGATCTCTCACTAAAATTTCAAGACGAAATTGTGTTGTCCCCGACTGTGCACCGTTGCTACAGTTCGTCGTTTCGAGACACCACGTGATGATCGGGTGTGATAGACTCAACGTTCACATACAACGGGTGCAAAACAGTTGCGCACGCGGAACTCTCGGGTTAAGCTTGACGAGCCTAGCATGTGCAGACATGGCCTCGGAACACATGAGACCGAAAGGTCGATCATGAATCATATAGTTGATATGATTAGCATAGGGATGCTTACCACTGAAACTATACTCAACTCACGTGATGATCGGACTTGGGATAGTGTAAGTGGATCATGAACCACTCAAATGACTAGAGAGATGTACTTTTTGAGTGGGAGTTTAGCATATAAGTTGAACTCTAATTATCTTGAACATAGTCTAAGTCCACTTTGAATATATTTGTGTTGTAGATCATGGCTCACAAAAGTGTCATCTGAATTTTAATACGTTCCTAGAGAAAGCTAAGTTGAAAGATGATGGAAGCAACTTTGTAGACTGGGCTCGTAATCTTAAGCTAATCTTACAAGCTAGGAAGAAGGATTATGTCCTTAGTGCTACGCTAGGAGATGAACCACCCGCTACGGCTGATCAGGATGTTAAGAACGCTTGGTTAGCGCGTAAGGAGGACTACTCAATAGTTCAATGTGCAGTCTTGTATGGCTTAGAACCGGGACTTCAACGTCGCTTTGAGCGTCATGGAGCATTTGAGATGTTCCAGGAGTTGAAGTTTATCTTTCAGAAGAACGCCCGGATCGAGAGGTATGAGACCTCCGATAAATTCTATGCTTGCAAGATGGAGGAAAACTCGTCTGTCAGTGAACATGTGCTCAAAATGTCTGGGTACTCAAACCGTCTAGCTGAACTGGGGATTGAACTCCCGCAAGAAGCTATCACTGACAGAATCCTTCAATCACTGCCGCCAAGCTATAAAGGCTTTGTGTTGAACTACAACATGCAAGGGATGAACAAGTCTCCCGGCGAGTTGTTTGCGATGCTGAAAGTCGCAGAGTCTGAACTCCGTAAAGAGCATCAAGTGTTGATGGTGAGCAAGACCACTAGTTTCAAGAGAAACGGCAAAGGCAAGAAGGGAAATTCGAAGAAGAGCGGCAAGCCTGTTGCCAATCCGCCGAAGAAACCCAAAGCTGGACCTAAGCCTGAAACAGAGTGCTTCTATTGCAAGGGTATGGGTCACTTGAAACGCAATTGCCCCAAGTATCTGGCAGATAAGAAGGCGGGCAAAGAAAAATCAGGTATATTTGATACACATGTTATTGATGTGTACTTAACCGGCTCTCGTAGTAGTGCCTGGGTATTTGATACCGGTTCTGTTGCTCACATTTGCAACTCGAAGCAGGAACTGCGGAATAGACGAAGGCTGGCGAAAGACGAAGTGACGATGCGCGTAGGAAACGGTTCCAAGGTTGATGCAATCGCCGTCGGCACAGTGTCACTTCAACTACCATCGGGATTAGTGATGAACTTAAATCATTGTTATTTAGTGCCTGCGTTGAGCATCAACATTATATCTGGATCTTGTTTATTGCGAGACGGTTACTCTTTTAAGTCTGAGAATAATTGTTGTTCTATTTCTATGAGTAACATCTTTTATGGTCATGCACCGAATGTGAGAGGATTGTTCATATTGAATCTTGATAGCGATACGCATATACATAACATTGAGACCAAAAGAGTTAGAGTAAACAATGATAGCGCCATATTTTTGTGGCACTACCGCTTGGGTCATATTGGTGTAAAGCGCATGAAGAAACTCCATGCTGATGGACTTTTGGAGTCACTTGACTTTGATTCACTTGACACGTGCGAACCATGCCTCATGGGCAAGATGACTAAGACTCCGTTCTCCGGAACAATGGAGCATGCAAGTGACTTGTTGGAAATCATACATACCGATGTGTGTGGTCCAATGAGCGTAGAGGCACGCGACGGATATCATTATTTCCTCACCTTCACTGACGATTTAAGTAGATATGGTTATGTCTACTTGATGAAGCACAAATCTGAAACATTTGAAAAGTTCAAGCAATTTCAGAGTGAAGTGGAAAATCATCGTAACAAGAAGATCAAGTTCCTACGGTCTGATCGTGGGGGTGATATCTGAGTTTCGAGTTTGGTACTCACTTAAGACAATGTGGAATTGTTTCGCAGTTAACACCGCCTGGAACACCACAGCGTAATGGTGTGTCCGAACGTCGTAATCGTACTTTGTTAGAGATGGTGCGATCTATGATGTCTCTTACTGATTTGCCGTTATCATTTTGGGGTTATGCATTAGAAACAGCTGCATTCACTTTAAATAGGGCACCATCGAAATCCGTTGAGACGACACCATACGAACTGTGGTATGGCAAAAGGCCAAAGTTGTCGTTTCTTAAAGTTTGGGGATGTGATGCTTATGTCAAAAAGCTTCAGCCTGAAAAGCTGGAACCCAAAGCGGAAAAGTGCGTCTTCATAGGTTACCCAAAAGAGACAGTTGGGTACACCTTCTATCTCAAATCCGAGGGCAAAGTGTTTGTTGCTAAGAACGGAACTTTTCTCGAGAAGGAGTTTCTCTCGAGAGAATTGAGTGGGAGGAAGATAGAACTTGACGAGGTTGTCGAACCTCTCATCCCTCTGCATGGTGGCACAGGGCAAGGGGAAACCTCTGTCGTTGCGACGCCGGTTGAGGAGGAAATTAATGATGATGATCATGAAACTCCAGTTCAAGTTTCTGTTGAACCACGTAGGTCGACGAGATCACGCGCTGCTCCAGAGTGGTACGGTAATCCCGTCTTATCAATCATGTTGTTAGACAACAATGAACCTGCAAATTATGAAGAAGCAATGGTGGGCCCAGATTCCAACAAATGGCTAGAAGCCATGAAATCCGAGATAGGATCCATGTATGAGAACAAAGTGTGGACTTTGGAGATACTACCTGAGGGCCGCAAGGCTATTCAGAACAAATGGATCTTTAAAGAAGAAGACAGACGCTGACGGTAATGTGACCGTTTATAAAGTTCGACTTGTGGCAAAGGGTTTTTCACAAGTTCCAGGAGTTGACTACGATGAGACCTTCTCACCCGTAGCGATGCTTAAGTCCGTCAGAATCATGTTAGCAATAGCTGCATTTTTCGATTATGAAATCTGGCAGATGGATGTCAAAACGGCGTTCCTTAACGGTTTCCTTAAGGAAGAGTTGTATATGATGCAACCCGAAGGTTTTGTCGATCCTAAAAATGCTGACAAGGTGTGCAAGCTCCAGCGATCCATTTATGGACTGGTGCAAGCACCTCGGAGTTGGAACAAACGCTTTGATGAGGTGATCAAAGCATTTGGGTTTATACAAGTGGTTGGAGAATCTTGTATTTACAAGAAAGTGAGTGGGAGCTCTGTGGCGTTTCTAATATTATATGTGGATGACATATTACTGATTGGAAACAACGTAGAGCTTTTGGAGAGCATAAAAGGTTACTTGAATAAAAGTTTCTCTATGAAGGACCTAGGAGAAGCTGCTTACATTCTAGGCATTAAAATCTATAGGGATAGATCAAAACGCGTTATAGGACTTTCACAAAGCAGATACCTTGATAAAGTTTTGAAGAGGTTCAAAATGGAACAGTCCAAGAAAGGGTTCTTGCCAGTGTTACAAGGTACGAGATTGAGTAAGACTCAGTGCCCAGCAACTGATGAAGATAGAGAGCATATGCGCTCCGTCCCCTATGCTTCGGCCATAGGTTCTATCATGTATGCAATGCTGTGCACTAGACCAGATGTTAGCCTGGCCATAAGTATGGCAGGTAGGTTCCAGAGTAATCCAGGAGTGGATCACTGGACGGCGGTCAAGAATATCCTGAAGTACCTGAAAGGAACTAATGAGATGTTTCTCGTGTATGGAGGTGACGAAGAGCTCGCCGTAAATGGTTACGTCGATGCAAGCTTTGACACAGATCCGGACGACTCTAAGTCGCAAACCGGATACGTATTTATTCTTAATGGGGGTGCAGTAAGCTGGTGCAGTTCCAAGCAAAGCGTTGTAGCAGATTCTACATGTGAAGCGGAGTACATGGCTGCCTCGGAGGCGGCTAAGGAGGGTGTCTGGATGAAGCAGTTCATGATGGATCTTGGAGTGGTGCGAAGTGCACTGGATCCAATAACCTTGTTGTGTGACAACACTGGTGCCATTGCCTTAGCAAAGGAACCAAGGTTTCACAAGAAGACCAGACACATCAAACGACGCTTCAACCTCATCCGCGACTACGTCGAGGAGGAGGACGTAAATATATGCAAAGTGCACACGGATCTGAATGTAGCAGACCCGCTGACTAAACCTCTTCCACGGCCAAAACATGATCGACACCAGAACTGTATGGGTGTTATATTTATTACAATGTAATTCACATGGTGATGTGAGGGCTAGATTATTGACTCTAGTGCAAGTGGGAGACTGTTGGAATTATGCCCTAGAGGCAATAATAAATGTATAGTTATTATTATAATTCCTGTATCAAGATAATAGTTTATTATCCATGCTATAATTGTATTGAATGAAGACTCATTTACATGTGTGGATACATAGACAAAACACCGTCCCTAGCATGCCTCTAGTTGGCTAGCCAGTTGATCGATGATAGTCAGTGTCTTCTGATTATGAACAAGGTGTTGTTGCTTGATAACTGGATCACGTCATTGGGAGAATCACGTGATGGACTAGACCCAAACTATTAGACGTAGCATGTTGATCGTGTCATTTTGTTGCTACTGTTTTCTGCGTGTCAAGTATTTATTCCTATGACCATGAGATCATATAACTCACTGACACCGGAGGAATGCTTTGTGTGTATCAAACGTCGCAACGTAACTGGGTGACTATAAAGATGCTCTACAGGTATCTCCGAAGGTGTTAGTTGAGTTAGTATGGATCAAGACTGGGATTTGTCACTCCGTGTGACGGAGAGGTATCTCGGGGCCCACTCGGTAATACAACATCACACACAAGCCTTGCAAGCAATGTAACTTAGTGTAAGTTGCGGGATCTTGTATTACGGAACGAGTAAAGAGACTTGCCGGTAAAAGAGATTGAAATAGGTATGCGGATACTGACGATCGAATCTCGGGCAAGTAACATACCGAAGGACAAAGGGAATGACATACGGGATTATACGAATCCTTGGCACTGAGGTTCAAACGATAAGATCTTCGTAGAATATGTAGGATCCAATATGGGCATCCAGGTCCCGCTATTGGATATTGACCGAGGAGTCTCTCGGGTCATGTCTACATAGTTCTCGAATCCGGAGGGTCTGCACACTTAAGGTTCGACGTTGTTTTATGCGTATTTTAGTTATATGGTTGGTTACCGAATGTTGTTCGGAGTCTCGGATGAGATCACGGACGTCACGAGGGTTTCCGGAATGGTCCGGAAACGAAGATTGATATATAGGATGACCTCATTTGATTACCGGAAGGTTTTCGGAGTTACCGGGAATGTACCGGGAATGACGAATGGGTTCCGGGAGTTCACCGGGGGGGCAACCCACCCCGGGGAAGCCCATAGGCTTTGGGGAGACACACCAGCCCTTAGTGCGCTGGTGGGACAGCCCCAAGGGGGCCTATGCGCCAAGAGAAGGAAATCAAAGGAAAAAAAAAGAGGGAGGAAGTGGCAAGGGAGGGGGACTCCTCCCACCAAACCAAGTCCAACTCGGTTTGGGGGGGGAGTCCTCCCCCCCCTTGGCTCGGCCGACCCCTTGGGGGTCCCTTGGACCCCAAGTCAAGGTCCCCCTCCCTCCTCTTATATATATGGGGCTTTTAGGGCAGATTTGAGACGACTTTCTCACGGCTGCCCGACCACATACCTCCATAGTTTTTCCTCTAGATCGCGTTTCTGCGGAGCTCGGGCGGAGCCCTGCTGAGGCGAGATCATCACCAACCTCCGGAGCGCCGTCACGCTGCCGGAGAACTCTTCTACCTCTCCGTCTCTCTTGCTGGATCAAGAAGGCCGAGATCATCGTCGAGTTGTACGTGTGCTGAACGCAGAGGTGTCGTCCGTTCGGTACTAGATCGTGGGACTGATCGCGGGATTGTTCGCGGGGCGGATCGAGGGACGTGAGGACGTTCCACTACATCAACCGCGTTCTCTAAACGCTTCTGCTGTACGATCTACAAGGGTACGTAGATCACTCATCCCCTCTCATAGATGGACATCACCATGATAGGTCGTCGTGCGCGTAGGAAATTTTTTGTTTCCCATGCGACGTTCCCCAACACTTGTAACATCTGACATGACTCAGGTCTATCTCTGCAAAGATTTGGTTCTTCTGAGGGTACTTTTTATTCTTTCCGGACTCCTTCATCTTGGCCAGTTCTTCTATTTCAAGTGGATCAAACTCCACTTCTTCCGTCGGGAAGTATCCCAGATACTCTTGGCTTCTCTTCGTGCAGTCTTGTGAATAATGTCCTTCTTCTCCACATGAGTAGCATGCATTGGAGAAAAATCTGGTCAGACCTTGTCCATCAGGGTCTTCAATATATTCGTTCATCACAGGTTCTTCTAGAATCTTCTTCTTGAGGGTTTCCTTCATTGCATCTTTCTGCTGCTTCACAACCTGTTGCACCTTGGGGTAAATGTGACACTGAGCTGGGTAGTGGGTGGTTCCCTCACAAAGGAAACAAGTCACTTGACTACTTGGGCACTCCTCAGCTGGGTGATTTTCTTCACAATGAGTGCATCCATCCCTGTGTTCCTCCTGGGTGTGTCCTATTTCTCCACAGATCTTGCATGCACAAGTCTTCTTCTTCGGGTTATCATAGCACTTCTGAATAAGACGAGATCTTAACAGAGTCTTCTTGAATTCTTCCCAACTTTCTGCTCCACTAAATCCTTGTATGGCATGGTGCATTTTCCACCAGATAGCAGCACTTTGTGTAAAGTACTGAAGAGCGTGTTCCACTTCATACTTCCTTGAGACCAAGTTGCTCCCGAAGTGGTTCTCCATGTTCTGAATCCATATTTCAGCCTCCAGCTGGGTCATTGGTCCAGAGACTACAAGTCCAGCTTCAAACTCCATCTGGTAGGGTTGAGGTTTTGTGGATGAGACGGGTAAGAGAGGGAGGGAGATACACACAATACAAAAAAAATATTTTTGAGAATAGATTTTATTTGTGGCCGTCGGAAAACACACACCAAAGACGGCTCACAAATAATCGTATCTAACGTGGTATATAACAGGGGTTTGGACTTCTAATGGTCATATAATTATTCGAACACTTCAGGGACTTTGAGTTCTTCGGGTCTTGAGAGTCTTCAATGGGTGTAGCTTCAATTCTTCAATTGCATGGTGATATCCTCTTTACTTTGACGTGGGAGTCGGTTGATCCTTCATGTGGTCAAAAAGGGAAAGTGCATTGTCTAATTCTTTGAGGTGAGAGGGAACATTCGATGAAATCAGAAGAGATGAGAAGTAAAAGGTGTTGTTGAAAATAAAATTTTTGAGAGATCCTTTCCTATGCAATTTCCAGTTTCTAGGGTCACGTCCTACAGTCAACATGTGCTCTGAATACCATTTCTGTAGCGACCCGACTTAAAGCGAGTAAAGCCTCTGTGTATCTGTGCCATCCCTAGATCAGTATGCTGGCACACACAGTACATCAATGTATATATCAAAGTGCAATCACATGGAAATAGCGTAAAACTGATATATACCTTAAATATCTCAGCGGAAGCAGTCAAGGGAGCGGAGTCCCAATAAACACCAACGACAAGTTGAGTGTAGACCGTAACCCTGAATCGTACTCTGACCCGTCGAAGAAAATATCTGCAACATAAGACGTTGCAGCCGTGTAGGTCAGCATATTGAATATGCCGGCAAGTCACATATGAGAGGGGGTAAAATGTCATCTATACTATATGCATATATGGCAGGTGGGGCTACAAGTTTTTAGCGAAAAGCAAGTTTTCTCCTACATCAAGAGAGGGCTAAAGGCAAAATGTTACTACATTGTTGGTTGTTAACGAGATGGTTCCACCAAGCAATTCTCGTACCCATGTTGTCAATAATACCCACATCAATATTATTATTTGTGTTGAGAATTTCAGATAACTTCAGTTCCATTGGCTCAAGTTGTCCATGACCGTGGACACGGCTAATCGATTAGGTTTTGAGTACTCTGCATAGTTTTGCACACGTTGCCCACAAGATTTGATCGCCTCCGTGAATGTCCTCGCTCTTCAGGGTGTTTGAAGACCGGATGATCAAAACATGGTCTTTCAACGGGTCCCTCTGAATCCCTGTCGGTGCCCATCCATTCCTACCGTTCTTCTACATCTGCTAGCACCGCCTGTCGAGAGTCGCCGCGTTGTCCAACCAAGACAGAGCCCATAATGACTTGTGGTTGTGCAGGTAAGCCTTGGGTCTTGAAAATATCCGTCCATCCCTTTGAGCCTGGGTGAGGCTTTCCGTAGGATGTCATGGCCGTCGGCAGCATCCCGGGCATCCACTGGGTTCTCCAGGGAGCCGATCAACCGTCCTTCACCTAGAGTTGCATTGCGTCCGAGGTCTTGAAAATCTTGTCTTAACCGGTCTTGATTATTTAATCAACCTC
>NC_058520.1:280351837-280376837 GCF_904849725.1 Hordeum vulgare subsp. vulgare
ATAGGAAGGTAAAAGGAAAATTTAGGAAATCAAATCAATTCCGAAAATAGAGTTTCTATATAGTAAAATTATCAGAAAAATAAAATCTAAAAGATGGGCATTTTGACACGGCAAAAATAAAAACTTCAGAAAAAATTATTTTCAAAAAATTGCCTAAAAGATTTATTTTCTTTCGCGAATAATTTTCAAATGACCCTCTAAGTTTTAGGGTTCAAATGACTTTCAAAATGCCCGTGTGTTTGAGGGTCATGTTCCTCCTCTCTTTTCTGTTTCACATAATGTATTTCCCGGCATTTCTTGCACGAAGAAAACAGATAGAAATGCAAAAGAATTCAAATGAAAATATCTCCGTTCAAATTCTCTATAGTTGAAGAAGTCATGTGATCTTCTCTCTTTGCTTTTAAATGATTGAATTTGAATTCACAGGAGAAGGGGAAAGTCATTTTATTCCCTCTCATTCAAAAGATTTGAAAAGTTTCAAATTTCACTCAAGTTTCAATTACTCAAGCAAACAAACAAACAATCTAATACTTATATTAACATTCCAAAATTTGGGATGTTACAAACCTACCACACTTAAAAAGAATCTCTTCCCCGAGATTCGAAGAGGCTAGAACGAAAGGTTAGATTTGGGGGTCTTCGAACAAATCCAACCTCCGGCAAAGCGGGATGCACTACTGGAATCCAGAAATTTGCCGTCTGCTTGGCCTTTGCCGTCAGCTCACACATGGCAAAGGTACTCTTGGCCGTCAGCTGCCACAGTGCTGACGGCAAAGAGGTGGCGGATGGAAAAAGATTATTTTGCCGTCGGCCACTTCTTTGCCGTCCGCTGGCCGACGGCAAAGAAGCCCTAAGCGGACGGCAAAGCGAGGCGGACGGCAAAGCCCCGCCACACAACGGCCGAAACGTCACCCCACACACCCGTCCCCTTTGCCGTCTGCTTGGGGCCCTTTGTCGTCCGCCTGGGAGCACGGCGGACGGCAAAGGTGTCGGCGGCCCACCAACCCAACCACCCACCCGGTGCCTCCCCCCCCGGGACCTTTGCCGTCGGCCTTGGGGGCCTTTGCCGTCAGCCTAGGAGCGCGGCGGACGGCAAAGGGCCGGCAGCCTAGCCACGTCCACGCGCACCCCCGCCCCCCTTCCCACCGTTCCCACGTAGCCCCCATCCAACCCCCGCCGCCTACCGACGTCCCGCGCCGCCGCTGCCCTGCGCCGCCGCTGCCCCGCGCCGACGCCTGCCCCACGCCGCTCCTCCTCCCTGCCCCGCGCCGTCGCTTGCCCCGCGCCGCCGCCTGCCCCGCGCCGCCGCCTGCCCCGCCCCGCCGCCTGCCCCGCGCCGCTCCTCCTCCCTGCCCCGCGCCGCCGCCTGCCCCGCGCCGCTCCTCCTCCCTGCCCCGCGCCGCCGCCTGCCCCGCGACGCCCCTCCTCCGTGCGCCGCCCACTCCCCTGTCGCTTGCCCCTCCCGACGCCGCCCCTCCTACACCGCCCCTCCTGCGCTGCCCCTCCTCCCTGCGGCACCCCTCCTCCCTGCGCCTCCTCCCTACGCTGCCCGTCCTCCCTGCACCGCCCTTCCAAGATAGGTAAATTTATTTCTGTTTTTTTGTTTTTTTCTCTTTTGTCATTTTTAGGTTCATGGTAATTAGTTTGTGGTAATTATTTTGTTAGGTTATACTATATATGCTAATTGTTTATGGTAAAATTAATGACACAAGGATGATAACATTAGTTGTCAAGCATGATGTGTTTTTTTGGTTTTGTTTCTATTTAATGGTATTTGTAGTTTGAAAACGCCGATGTGTTCTGTGTCACACATGTGTTCTCATAGTATCTCTTCATCGGAATGGCTAAAAAACAATATTTTTTTTGACTCGGGAGTACTGATGATGTGTTTCAAGAAAAAAGTGGTGTTATTAGAAAAGAAAAAGGTTTAGGGTTGAGCACATTATTCTATCTTCGAAGATCGACCCGGTACCCTCCCAAAAAAAAGATCGACCCGGTCCAGCTGATTCATGAGCACAACGACGTGGGAAGCACTATGTTGTGCTTCCACCGGACAAAACAATGAAATTTTGAAACATGGACGCGGCGCCGGACCAAGCTTGACGACGGAGGCGGCGGCCGTGCTCTCCCCGAGCGGGCCGGTCAGGTAGCTGATGAAGTTGGAGGAGATGCCGTAGTACGCGAACCCCCGACCCCCCGACCCCCGACGCCACTGACCCCTGACCCTCGACGCCACTAACCCTCGACCCCCGACCCCCTACCCCGACCGTGACGCCACTGACCCCCAACTCCCGAGCCCGGATACCTCTTTGGCCTCTTGTTGACCGAAAAGACCCCAACCCCCGACGCTAGTGACCCTCAACCCCCGACAACACTCACCCTCGACCCCCGACCCCCGACGCCACTGACCCCCGATCCCCGACGCCCGACGCCACTGACCCTCGACCCCCGACAACACTCACCCTCGACCCCCGACCCCTACCACGACCCCCGACGCCACTGACCCCCGACCCCCGACGCCCGACGCCACTGACCCTCGACCCCCGACCCCCGACCCCCGACAACACTCACCCTCGACCCCCGACCCCCTACCCCGACTCCCGACGCCACTGACCCCCGACCCCCGACGCCCGACGCCACTGACCCTCGACCCCCGACCCCCGACCCCCGACAACACTCACCCTCGACCCCCGACCCCCTACCCCGATCCCCGACGCCACTGACCCCCAACCCCCGAGCCCCGACACCTCTTCGGCCTCTTGTTGACCGAAAAGACCCCAATCCCCGACGCCAGTGACCTTCCACCCCCGATGACACTGACCCACATAGTTATGAGTTAGGTCATATAGTTATGTTAATTATAAAAACATCATATTTGTGTTGATCGGGTGAATTTCAATGTGCAGTTGTTCGACGACCTCCACGTGCGTTGGACGAGCTCCGCCCTTGCGTTGTTGGTGAGCACAAATGACTTCTCCTCCTACCCCCTTAATTTGCTCTGTCCCGGTCTTCGTGCCGATGAAACTTGCTAGCTATAGGTTTCTTCAATCAAGAGTATGCGTGACCAGTATGCGTCTCCCATTCGAAAGGGCGACATCTATAAATATGCATTTCTTTGCATATTTATAACCGCCATCCTTTCGAATTGTCCAACATTATCCATGGACAGCCCGAGTATGTGTAGATTGGGTTTGTTTTCCCTTATGCTGTGCTCCGGATCTGATGCGGAATTTCGTCAGTGCCTTCCCTGTTGTTCTCCGGGTACACATCCTCTCTGCTTATTGCCGAGACGTGTATCAGGAGAACAGCGGGGAGGTGCTGTCGAAATTCTGCGTCGCATCTGGAGGAGAGCATGGGAAAACGAACCCAGTCTACACATACTCGGGTGGGATTAGGACCTATATTTACCTATTAGCGTGTAGGTTGCATGGACGTAATAAAACTGACAAACTTGATTAGCGTATGAATATAGATGATGAATTATATATTTATTTCTTGTGCCCCCATAGGAAGCTAGGCAACATGAGTGATCGTGCTTGGATGTACACTGGTCACCCTAGTCAGAAAGACATGACCCATGAATGGTTAACAAAAACCAGGGGGTTTGAGAGAGCCGCATTTGCAAATGGCCAGCATAAAACATGGTGCCCCTGTCCCAACTGCGACAACTGGAAAAAGCAGACAGAGTTTGAAATGGGTAAACACCTGCAGAAGTGGGGTTTTACGCCTAATTATACGGTGTGGACTTTTCATGGTGAGTCTGACCAACGTGCTAGAGCTGAGGTGATTCATCGTCGCACCGACGAGCATGGTACCGGAATTGAAGACATGGTGCAAGATTTTGATGATGCTCGTGATTCGGACGATGAGATGGAGGAATCTGCAAAGGCCTTCTATGAAATGCTGGAGTCTTCAAAACGTCCTCTGCACGAGCAGACTGAGCTTTGTCAGTTGGATGCCATCGCGCAAGTAATGGCTCTGAAGGCTCAATTCAACCTAGGCAGAGAATGCTACGACGCGATGATGACGATATTTGGACGCTTTCTACCCAAAGGCCATGTACTGCCTGCAAACCTGTACCAGTCAGAGAAAATCCTCCGTGTACTTAAGATGCCCTATGAGAAGATACATGCCTGTGAGAATGGATGTGCCTTATTTAGGCTTGAGTATGCGGCCTTGAACTATTGCCCCATTTGCAATTCTTCAAGGTATATTGTGGTAGACAACGGCATGGGTGAGAAGAATCAGACCAAAATCCCCATTAGTGTTCTTCGATATCTGCCAATCGTACCAAGACTTCAACGTCTTTTCATGGTCGAAGAGACGGCCAGACAGATGACATGGCACAAATTGGGCAAAAGAACCGAACTAGATGCGGATGGGAACAAGATACTGGTACACACTTCAGATGGTTTTGCGTGGAGGCACTTTGATGCATTACATAAGGATAAATCGGAAGATCCAAGGCAACCTAGAGTTGCCATCAGCACGGATGGGTTCAATGTGTATGGTATGACGGCAGCACAATACAATTGTTGGCCTGTATTTGTCATTCCACTAAATTTGCCACCCGGAGAGATTATGAAAAGAAAGAACATTTTCCTGACGTTGATAATTCCAGGGCCCAACTATCCGGGGAAGAATATGAATGTGTACATGCAGCCGCTTAAGGATGAGTTGCAAGAAGCCTGGGATAATGGGATCAAGACCTACGACGCGGCTACCAAAACAAATTTCAAAATGCATGTGTGGTACATGTACTCGACGAATGATTATCCGGCGTTTGCGCTATTCGCTGGCTGGTGTGTGCATGGAAGGTTCCCGTGCACCACATGCAAGGCAGCTCTTCAGTTTCGTTGGCTGCAGGCTGGTCGCAAGCATTCTTGCTTCGACATGCATAGACAATTCCTGGATCCTGACCATAAGTTCAGAAAAGACAAGAAGAATTTCATCAAAGGTAGAGTTGTCAAAAACACTGCACCAGCTGCGTTGACAGGCCAACAGACCTTTGATCAGTTAAACGCTCTTGAGCCTGATCCTTTGCGTCCAGGATACTTCAAAGGGTATAATACGGAACACGCCTGGACTCACAAGTCATGCTTATGGGATCTCCCTTACTTCAAAGACCTCCTTTGCCCACACAACATTGACGTGATGCACACTGAAAAGAATATTGCGGATGCCATTTTTGGTACATTGTTCGGCATAGAGGGGAAGTCAAAAGATAATCCTAAGGCTAGAATCGACCTGGAGGCTCTATGTGATAGACCGTTGCAAAACTTGCGACAACGGAAAGGAAAGCAAAGCATAGCGAAGCCAAAAGCATGGTTCAATCTTGAAAGGCCAGCTATGAGGGAAATGCTATTGTGGGTGAAAATGCGGTTGATGTTCCCCGATGGGTATGCTGTGAATCTAAAGAGGGGAGCGAGTCTTGAGAAATTGAAAATATTTGGGCTCAAGAGTCATGATTGGCACATATGGATTGAGCGGGTAATGCCGGTGATGTTGCGTGGCTTTATCCCTGAGGATGAATGGCTAGTACTGGCAGAGCTGAGCTATTTCTTCCGTTCTCTTTGTGCGAAAGAACTATCGCCTGGCGTGCTATATGAAATGGAAGAGTTGGCGCCGGAGTTGATCTGCAAATTAGAAAAGATCTTTCCACCGGGCTTCTTTAATCCAATGCAACATTTGATTTTGCATCTCCCGACCGAGGCAAGAATGGGGGGCCCGTTCAAAATCGATGGTGCTACTCAACTGAGAGCATGCAGAAGACGCTTCGAGCTAAGTGTAAAAATAAACGTAGAATTGAAGCATCGATGGCCGAGGCATTCATTACTGAGGAGGCGGCAAACTTCGTGACAGCACACTACGAAGCCAAAAATCATCATTTGCATAACCCGAAGCCTCGGTACAATAATGGCGATCGAGAAAAAGTTCGATCCAACCTCAGCCTATTCAAAGGTAAGCTCGCACCATCCGGTGCTTCGAAAGGGAAATCGTTGGATGTCGAAGAATGGCGGACCATTTCATTGTATATCTTCACCAACCTAACAGAAGTGCGGCCGTATATCGAGTAAGTTCTCGGTAATTTATTGTTCCGCAACTTCTAATTGCTTTGAACTACTCTTATTCCCGGATATTTGATATAGTCGATACGTCGCCGAATTCTCGGATGGAGCGGTCATCGAAAAGGATTCCGTCGAAGAGTATGAGCTTCTCATAAAGCATGGAGGCGACTATCCTGGTTTCATCTCTTGGTTCGAACAAAGGGTAATTAATTACCATTAAGGGCCCATTTGATTTATTGGTCTAATTTGTGGCTAATGCATCCATTCTTTCGTATTAAACTTGTAGGCTGATGCAGAGTCTATGGACGCCGAGTTGAGACAAGTCGCTAATGGTTTTGACTATAAGGTCCGTTCATTTGACAAATACAACATCAACGGGTATCACTTTCGTACCTTTGGCAAAGAGCTATCTATGCCTGACCTAAAGACTACAAATTGTTCTGTCTCTGCTATCGGCGAAGGACACACCGAGTATTATGGAAGGGTTGAAGCAATTTATGAACTTCTATTCTATCGTGAAAACCCACCGACCGTCGTAGTCTTCAAATGTAATTGGTTTGAGCCGAGGGAGACTAGAAGGACTCATGAACATATAGGACTAGTCGAAATCAACCAAAACACCCACTTAGATGTTCCCGATGTCTATATTACGGCTCAACAGGCGACACAAGTTTTCTATCTACCGTGGGCCTGCCAAACTGATCCAAATCTGAAAGGTTGGGATGTCGTTTATGAAGTGCCACCACATTTTAGACCACCTACCCTCAATGAAGAGGATTACGAACCTCACATTAACCCAGACACATATGAAGGAGAATTCCTCCAAGAAACACGTATGTCCAAGAAACGTTTCAAGAACCGCTCTACTTCACCCTAGAACATTGAAGTAGACAGCGACAGTGAAACCGTCTTAACCCCTGAGCCCGAACAGGAAGAGCTGGAAGAAGAAGAGGTTACTGCTGCGGATGACCTGTCACTTCTTGACCGATTACATAATGGTGGCCTTCCACATGTTCTTCTAGATAGTGATGATGATGATGCATTTATTGATGATAGTGATGATCATGATGCATTTATTGACCCCGAAGCATATATAGACGAGGACGATTGTTATTAGTTCATGTCAGGTATTCAACTATTATACTATATATAAATTTTGAGTTCATGTTAGGTATTCAATTTTTATTAGTCATGTTGGTATTTATGTTGTACTAATTTCATTTACTCTTTGTCATGACAGGTGTTGAAAGATGGTGGGAAAGGGTCGAAAGCACACCGCGGCTGCTTCTTCGTCGGAGGGTGATGGGATGGGTACTTCCATTCCTGCCTCGCTTCTTCAGAGAGTGTTGCTCTCTACTATGCACGGAGCGCCCCCCGTGAGAGGAGGTCGACCACCCGCGAAGCCGAGAGGCACTAAAGGTACACGTTGTATTCATGTTGGTATTTATGTTGTACTTATGTTGTATGCATATTGGTATTTATATACATTTTATTACTCATGTTGGTATTTATGTTGTACTAAAGGTACACGTGGCCGCGGGAGAGGTAGGGCTACACGGTCACCGCCACCACCCCAAGCTGATTCACCTGAGCATAGGAGGACTTCTAGGGTGGATTCGTCTGAGCTGGAGGCTACACGGTCTCCGGTTCACGAGCCTCGGGTCGACGAGCCTCAGGTCGACGAGCCTTCGACCCACGAGACTCGTGTCCCAGAGGCTTCCTTCCAGACGACTGCGGAGCACAGCAGGGATGAGGGTACGTCCCAAGAGACCCAGTGGGATACCTGGCCTGAGCCAACTGGCCATGCTGGTAGCGACGAGGAGCTGGGTGAGGGGGATACCGTCTACCAGCGTGGTAGTTCTGGGCTCCCGCTCGTGCCAGCGACCCCCGACCAGAGGTGGTCGATTAGGCCAAATGGGGACAAGTAAGTTAATTTATTCTTATTTAACCTTTTGCCTTCGCGTTTTCTCAAATATCTAATGTTTTGGCTTTAATTTGTCATACTGTAGGGGTTGGATTGTTGCCAAGGGTGTCCGCAAGCCCAACAGCGTCCTTGGTGTTCTTTGCCGTCAAAACTTCCCAGGGTTTTTCACGTTGCCCGGTCGGGAGCGAGAGGTAGGGATGACCTGGGAGCACTACTTGGGTGCCCCGGCCCCGCCGGAGGTGGAGATCGACGGTGTTTTCTGTGACACGAGGGCGGACATGATGATCCGAAAGTTCTGGGTAATTTCTCTTTCACACAATTATAAATTAACCATAGCTATTTATTGTACTAATCGGTGTTGTCTCGTTTGCAGACCTTCTACAGGTGTGAGGAGGGATACGAGGACGACGCGGCAAAGGTTATCGAAACCGAATGTCGCCGCCTACTTCAAAACTTTCGGCATGAGGCTCGGGTGCAGGCTGTTCGAGACTACTATGCCACGCGGCGTATTAGGATTGATAAGGCGAAGTGCCGTGATGCTAAGATGGAGAAGGAGAATTACATGAAGGTAATTACATATTATTAAGGCTTTGTAGTTAGTTTCCCTTATTTGGTTCTTACGCACTCAAATTTCTCTTTATTAACTTAGGTGCCCCCGAGATGGTGTGTGGATAAGATGGATTGTTGGGAGGCCTTGGTGGATCAGTGGTGCTCCGAAACGTGGGAGACCAGCCACAACAACGCCAAGGAGAGGCGTGGAAAAATGGTTGGCGTGCCACACCATCAAGGGAGCGTCAACTTAATCCAATTTGGCGAGAACTGGGTATGTGGTTTGCTTCATGCCTCATGCAATTCATTCTTAATGCTATCTTAAGCCCTTTACCAATACAATTTTCTGCTCTCTCTCTTTTAGGCGCGTCACAATAAGACGGAGGCGCCACAGATGTACGACCTGGATGCGATGGCCCATACTTTCTCGTACAAGAAGGTCAAGGAATTCTCTGAGTCTGACCTCGAGCATCCAGAAAACTTCACCAACATCTCCTCCCACAACAAGCTCGTGAAGTACAGAGATCACGAGAAGGCGAGGAAAGGGGAGGACTTTAACCCGAGCGAGGGGCCTATTGATCCAAGGCTGGTGATGATAGCTGGCAACGGGAGGCCCCATGGCTCGATCGCCATTGGAGACGGCCTTATACGTTGTCCTAGCACTCTCCGGCAGATAAAGGCACGCCAAACGAGCTCTTGTCCGGAGATAACACGTCGTCCACGGCCAGTCGAGCTCGCCATCGAGGTTAGTTTAATGGACTCAACTATCTTTCCGCATTATGTTGTGCGTTGGAACCAATATGATTACATCGCTAACAATGAGTTGTGTTGCAGGCTGCTATTGAGAAAGAGAGAGCGGCAATGCAGGCGGCTATGGCGGAGAAGGATAAGGAAATTAGGGAGCTGGAGGAGAGGACGACTGCATTGGTGGAGGCGGAGAGGGCACGGAACGAAGCGTCTACCAGGGCCATATACGAGCTCTTCGTGGTAAGTTTCTTCTTCATGTTATTTAAAATCTTGCATTTGAATGTCCGTTTCATTAATACATAAAAAGTTTGACCTGTCGAAACCAAATGTACAGTCTATGTGCGAGAAGAACGGCCAAGTCCCTCCGCCGATGCCAGTCATTAACGTGGCGGGGACGGTGAGTTTCATTTCAGTGGAGTGATCTTAAGAGTGTCCTCATGCTAACTACACATTGCAAACGACGTTTGGTGCAGAATATGTCCCGAAACGCATCGCACGGCCCTTCTACAGTCGAGCCTTCTCCAGGGCAGCCTTCTCCAGGTGAAACAAGCCAGAGCCACCGTGCTTCACCCTAACTTAGGTATGTTATTTCTAGTGTTTTAATAAAAAATAGCTAGACTTCCATCTAATGACATAATTAGCTTAGTTAGCTCCAAAATAGCTAGACTTCCATCTAATGACATAATTAGCTTAGTTAGCTCCAAAATGGCCTATTTAATAAAAAATGACCTATACTTAGCTCCAAAATGGCCTTCTTCCTCCTTCTCCTTCTCCTTCTTCTTCTCCTTCTCCTTCTTCTTTTCTTCTTCTTCTCCTCTTCCTTCTTCTTCTCCTCCTCCTCCTCCTCCTTATTTTACTTCTTCTTCTCTATCTCTTCTTCTACGTAGCTTAGACTCATCCAAGAAAGGCTAAATTGGCTAATTATCCTACGAAATGATATAATTAGCTTAGTTAGCTCCAAAATGGCCTATTTAATAAGAAATGACCTATACTTAGCTAATTATCCTCGAAATGACATAATTAGCTCCAAAAAGGCATTCTTAGCCAATTTAGCCCGAAGAAGGGGACAAGAAGAGAAAAAGAGGAAAAATGAAAGGAAGGAAGAGGAAAAATGAGGAGAAGAAGAAGGAGGAGAGGGAGGAAGAGAAGAAGAAGGAGAAGGAGAAGGAGCTCCTCCTTCTCCTTCGTCTTCCTCCTTCTTCCTCCTTCTCCTTCTCCTTCTTATTCTCCTTCTCCTTCTTCTTTTCTTCTTCTTCTCCTCTTCCTTCTTCTTCTCCTCCTGCTCCTCCTCCTCCTTATTTTACTTCTTCTTCTCTATCTCTTCTTCTACGTAGCTTAGACTCCTCCAAGAAAGGCTAAATTGGCTAATTATCCTACGAAATGACATAATTAGCTTAGTTAGCTCCAAAATGGCCTATTTAATAAGAAATGACCTATACTTACCTAATTTTCCTCGAAATGACATAATTAGCTCCAAAAAGGCATTCTTATTCAATTTAGCCCGAAGAAGGGGACAAGAATAGAAAAAGAGGAAAATTAAAGGAAGGAAGAGGAAAAATGAGGAGAAGAAGAAGGAGGAGAGGGAGGAGGGGAAGAAGAAGGAGAAGAAGGAGGAGAGGGAGAAGGAACTTCTTCCTCCTTCTTCCTCCTTCTCCTTCTCCTTCTTCTTCTCCTTCTCCTTCTTCTTTTCTTCTTCTTCTCCTCTTCCTTCTTCTTCTCCTCCACCTCCTCCTCCTCCTTATTTTACTTCTTCTTCTCTATCTCTTCTTCTGCGTAGCTTAGACTCCTCCAAGAAAGGCTAAATTGGCTAATTATCCTACGAAATGACATAATTAGCTTAGTTAGCTCCAAAATGGCCTATTTAATAAGAAATGACCTATACTTACCTAATTATCCTCGAAATGACATAATTAGCTCCAAAAAGGCATTCTTAGCCAATTTAGCCCGAAGAAGGGGACAAGAAGAGAAAAAGAGGAAAAATGAAAGGAAGGAAGAGGAAAAATGAGGAGAAGAAGAAGGAGGAGAGGGAGGAGGAGAAGAAGAAGGAGAAGAAGGAGGAGAGGGAGAAGGAACTTCTTCATCCTTCTTCCACCTTCTCCTTCTCCTTCTTCTTCTCCTTCTCCTTCTTCTTTTCTTCTTCTTCTCCTCTTCCTTCTTCTTCTCCTCCACCTCCTCCTCCTCCTTATTTTACTTCTTCTTCTCTATCTCTTCTTCTACGTAGCTTAGACTCCTCCAAGAAAGGCTAAATTGGCTAATTATCCTACGAAATGACATAATTAGCTTAGTTAGCTCCAAAATGGCCTATTTAATAAGAAATGACCTATACTTAGCTAATTATCCTCGAAATGACATAATTAGCTCCAAAAAGGCATTCTTAGCCAATTTAGCCCGTAGAAGGGGACAAGAAGAGAAAAAGAGGAAAAATGAAAGGAAGGAAGAGGAAAAATGAGGAGAAGAAGAAGGAGGAGAGGGAGGAGGAGAAGAAGAAGGAGAAGAAGGAGAAGAAGAAGGAGAAGGAGAAGGAGCTCCTCCTTCTCCTTCTTCTTCCTCCTTCTTCCTCCTTCCCCTTCTCCTTCTTCTTCTCCTTCTTCTTCTTTTCTTCTTCTTCTCCTCTTCCTTCTTCTTATCCTCCTCCTCCTCCTCCTCCTTATTTTACTTCTTCTTCTCTATCTCTTCTTCTACGTAGCTTAGACTCATCCAAGAAAGGCTAAATTGGCTAATTATCCTACGAAATGACATAATTAGCGTAGTTAGCTCCAAAATGGCCTATTTAATAAGAAATGACCTATACTTAGCTAATTATCCTCGAAATGACATAATTAGCTCCAAAAAGGCATTCTTAGCCAATTTAGCCCGAAGAAGGGGACAAGAAGAGAAAAAGAGGAAAAATGAAAGGAAGGAAGAGGAAAAAATGAGGAGAAGAAGAAGGAGGAGAGGGAGGAGGAGAAGAAGAAGGAGAAGAAGGAGAAGAAGAAGGAGAAGGAGAAGGAGCTCCTCCTTCTCCTTCTTCTTCCTCCTTCTTCCTCCTTCTCCTTCTCCTTCTTCTTCTCCTTCTCCTTCTTGTTTTCTTCTTCTTCTCCTCTTCCTTCTTCTTCTCCTCCACCTCCTCCTCCTCCTTATTTTACTTCTTCTTCTCTATCTCTTCTTGTACGTAGCTTACACTCCTCCAAGAAAGGCTAAATTGGCTAATTATCCTACGAAATGACATAATTAGCTTAGTTAGCTCCAAAATGGCCTATTTAAGGAAGAAATGACCTGTACTTAGCTAATTATCCTCGAAATGACATAATTAGCTCCAAAAAGGCATTCTTAGCCAATTTAGCCCGAAGAAGGGGACAAGAAGAGAAAAAGAGGAAAATGAAAGGAAGGAAGAGGAAAAAGGGATAAGAAGGAGGAGAGGGAGGAGGAGAAGAAGAAGGAGAAGAAGGAGGAGGAGAAGGAGAAGGAGCTCCCGCTCCTTCTCCTTCTTCTTCTCCTTCTTCTTCTCGTTCTTCTCCTTCTTCTTCTTCTCCTTCTCCTCCTCCTCCTCCTTCTTTTACTTCTTCTTCTCTTTCTCTTCTCCTATAGTTAGCTAGGGTTCCACCTAAATGACATAATTAGCTTAGTTAGCTCCTAAATGGTCTATACTTAGCTAATTTCTATCCGAAATAACCTATATATACACTACTTCATCTAGTATTATTTTTCTAACTTTCTTATTTGTTATTTTGCAGATTACCTTCACTTCACGGGAAGCTTGGTTGATGGAATGCTTGAAGCTGATTTCTTGTACCATGGGTTGTATTGAAACTATTGTAGTATATGAATATATGAAACTTTGTATGCACGTGGATGAAACTGGTGTAATATATGGTTTGGTACGGATGTAACTTGCATAATATGTATGCACTATGGATGAGAGTCATTTTAATATGGTTATGAGTACGGAAAGAAATTTATTTATGTCAAATATATATATATATTCTGATTATTGTTAAAAATGCTGGATATAACAAAAAATAAATAAAAAAGGGGCTGGTTCCCCTCTTTGCCGTCTGCCAACACATGGCAAAGGGGGAAAGGCACATGGAAAAGGGGGAATCTGCCCCCTCTCTCTCCCCCTTTGCCGTCAGCCCCCACATGGCAAAGGGGGGAAGGCACATGGAAAAGGGGGAATCTACCCCCTCTCTCTCCCCCCTTTGCCGTCAGCCCCCACATGGCAAAGGGGGGAAGGCACATGGCAAAGGGGGAATCTACCCCCTCTCTCTCCCCTCTTTGCCGTCTGCCCCCACATGGCAAAGGGGGAATCTACCCCCTCTCTCTCCCCTCTTTGCCGTCTGCCCCCATATGGCAAAGGGGGGGAGGCACATGGCAAAGGGGGATTCTGCCCCCTCTGTCTCCCCTCTTTGCCGTCTGCCCCCTCATGGCAAAGGTGGGAAGGCACACGGCAAAGGGGGAATCTGCGCCCTCTCTCTCCCCTCTTTGTCGTCTGCCCCCTCATGGCAATGGGGGGAAGGCAGACGGCAAAGGGGGAATCTGCCCGTCTCTCTCTCCCCTCTTTGCCGTCAGCCCCCTCATGGCAAAGAAGGTATGGCAGACGGCAAAGAGAGGAGGCCTGCCGTTAACACTTAACGGGGACGTTGCAATATATGTCGTCCCATTTATTTTGCCGTCTGCCCCCTCATGGCAAATATTCTTTGCCGTCCGCTTTGTGAAGGCAGACGGCAAAGAGCCTCTTCACCAGATTTTTTTTTACCGTCTACTTTGCCATGAGGGGGCAGACGGCAAATTTCTGGATTTCAGTAGTGATGCTACCACACTTAAAATGAGAGATACTGGTCCCTTAAGATTTTAACAATCCTGTGGGGTTTTGGCATCTGACTCGTCAGAGTCTTCATATATTCCGTTATATTCATAACGTCTCCATCAAAAACGAGGGCTCTTCCATTGATATAAGCTTCCTCCGTTACTGGGTCTTCTTTAACTGACAGTCTCGTGATCAACTCTAATTAACCTATCGATGATTCTCAAGGTGGTCTACCATTTGTGGTTATCCTGCAGAGAGAAGGGTCTTGGTTTCATTCTTACCGTAAAATTTCCTACGCGTGACAACAGATGCCATGTACATGGGGCGTTCATCATACCATTCTAAGGATTAAACAAAAGCTTCAAAGAACGTCGTCTCTCTATATGGGTAAGTCTCTCAGATTTACCATTCCGAATAGCAAGATCAATGATAAGAGTAAGTCGTCATGGTGATCAATCCATTCCGCACCCAAATATTTTCTCTGTATAAGGTTTAGCGAATCTCGCATTCTAACACTTGGGCATCCTCACAAGCGTTGCAGAATTTCTCTTGTCCAAGAACGAAGTTCCGATAATCCATTGGTTCTGCAAGCTCAACAAAACATCCATCGTATCTTCACAACTCTCGGGTTTTCATATGCTCCTAAGAAAATGTTTGATGATCCATCATAGCTTCTTCCATAAATCATATTCATTTCATAATCAATCCTTTATTACATCCTTAAAAACTCCAATTCAAAAGTACTCTATTACAAATGCTGCCATCCACATTGTTCGGTATGGTCAAGCATTTCTGCCAACTTTATTCATCTTCCTCTCTTGGGGTACTTTAGTTCCACTCAAACTTTTCAAGGTGCTCCTTGAAATCATCCATCTTTTGCTTCATCATGGTGGCCTTGATCTTCATCTCCATCATCTTCGCATGCACTTCACACAGGTATTCCTGGGTGTGACGGAGTCTTGCTTCAAGTATTTCTCCAATCTGACGTATGGCTTCCATGGCAGCTTCACGAACAACATCAAAGAAGTTGCTCGTGGTACACGTGAAATGAAAAAGTATTGCCCCATAGTCTTTTGACAAACTCCTTTCACATGGTGGAGGTGTACTTCCACGTACCAAAGTTCCACTCCATTCTCCATGAATGGGTAGCCTTTGTAGACTGCATCTCCTTCAAGATGAATGTGCTTCATCATGTCCTTCAGGATTTTCGGGTAATCATGCTCACTGGTCAGGGTCATGATCGTTTCTGGGCCCTTGAGGAATGTCTCGTAGAGAGTTGCCATCTGCAGGTGTCAGTAAATAGGTACTCAGAGGAATGTATGTGTCTCCTTGGTAATCATGGTACATTCCTACTCAGTGGATCCTGTGGGTTTACCGATTACTACCACACTTAAATGAATTATACTCATGCCTGCATAGACCATATTTTCTCATATCCTCATAATGTTCAGAGATCTTTGCTCATAGAGAAACAACGCATACATTTTCAACATAGGCAATCATGAGACAATAAATTCCATGATGTTATTACAATCTCAGGGACTTCTGTTACAAAAATTTCACTCCATGATCTCAATGAAAAACAAGAGTGCTTCGGATCACACTTATTGCCCTGGTCAAAACTTAACTACTCCATTCTAGCTTTCTTCCTTTGCGGACAATCGCTAGCAAAATGTCCTGCTTCCTTGCAACGAAAGCAAATGAGTTCTGACAAGTCTCGAGGCTTCTTAGCTTTTGCTTTTGCTCCTTGGATTTCCGGCTTCCTTCCTGAGCACATGTATTTGTGGTGGCCATATTCCATACACTTGTAACATCTGACATGACTCAGGTCTATATCTGCAGAGATTTGGCTCTTCCAAGGGTACTTTTTCTTCTTTCTGGACTCCTTCATTTTGGCCAGTTCTTCTATTTCAAGTGGATCAAACTCCACTTCTTCCGTCGGGAAGTTTCCCAGATACTCTAGGCTTCTCTTCGTGCAATCCTGTGAATAATATCCTTCTTCCCCACATGAGTAGCATGCATTGGAGAAAAATCTGGTCAGACCTTGTCCATCAGGGTCTTCAATATTTTCGTTCATCACCGGTTCTTCTAGAATCTTCTTCTTAAGGGTTTCCTTCACTGCATCTTTCTGCTGCTTGACAACTTGTTGCACCTTGTGGTAAATGTGACATTGAGCTGGGTAGTGGGTGGTTCCTTAACACAGGAAACAAGTCATCTGACTACTTGGGCACTCAGCTGGGTGATTTTCTTCACAATGAGTGCATCCATCCTTGTGTTCTTCCGGGGTGTGTCCTATTTCTCCATAGATCTTGCATGCACAAGTCTTCTCCTTCGGATTATCATAGCACTTCTGAATAAGAAGAGATCTTAACAAAGTCTTCTTGAATTCGTCCCAAGTTTCTTCTCCACTAAACCTTCTATGGCATGGTGCATTTTCCACCAGATAGCAGCACTTCGGGTAAAGTACTGGAGAGCGTGTGCCACTTCATACTTCCTTGAGATTAAATGGCTCCTGAAGTGGTTCTCCAGGTTCTGAATCCATATTTCAGCCTCCAGCTGGGTCATTGGTCCAAAGACTACAAGTCCAGCTTCATACTCCATCTGGTAGGGTTGAGGTTTTGGGGATGAGACGGGTAAGAAAGGGAGGGAGATACACACAATACAAACAATATTTTTCAGAATAGGTTTTATTTGTGGCTGTCAAAAATACACACCAATGACGGCTCACAAATCATCGTATCTAACGTGGTTATATAACAGGGGTTTGGACTTCTAATGGTCATATAAATATTCGAACGCTTCAGGGTCTTCGAATTCTTCGGGTCTTGAGAGTCTTCAATTGGTGCAACTTTAATTCTTCAATGCATGATGAAATACTCTTTACTTTGAAGTGGGACTCAGTTGATCCATCATGTGGTCAAAGGGGTAAGGGGATTGTCTAACTATTTGAGGTGAGAGGGAACATTCGATGAAATCAGAAGAGATGAGAAGTAAAAGGTGTTGTTGGGAAAAAAAATTGAGAGATCCTTTCCAAAGAAATTTCTAGTTTCTAGGGTCACGTCCTACAATCAACATGTGCTCTGATACCATTTCTGTAGCGACCAGACTCAAAACGAGTCAAGCCTCTGTGTTTCTGTGCCCTCCCTGGATCAGTATGCTGGCACACACAGTACATCAATGTATATAGCAAAGTGCAATCACATGTAAATAGCGTAAAACTGATATATACCTTAAATATTTCAGCGGAAGCAGTCAAGGGAGTGGAGTCCCAATAAATACCAATGGCAAGTTGAGTGCGGACCGTAATCCTGAATCGTACTCTTACTCGTCGATGAAAATATCTGCAACATAAGACGTTGCAGCCGTGTAGGTCAGCATATTGAATATGCCGGCAAGTCACATATGAGAGGGGGTAAAATATCATCTATACTATATGCATATATGGCAGGTGGTGTTGTAAGTTTTAGCGTAAAGCTAATTTTCTCCTACAACAAGAGAGGGGCTAAAAGCAAAATATTACTACGTAGTAGGTTGTTAATGAGATGGTTCCGCCAACCAGTTCTCATACCCGAGTTATCATTATTACCTTCATCAAATATATATAATGGTGTTGAGAAATCCAGATAACTTCAGTTCCTTTGGCTCAAGTTGTTGATGACCGTGGACACGGCTAATCGATTAGGTTTGAGTACTCTGCAGAGTTTTGCACACATTCCCCACAAGATTTGATCGCCTCCGTGTATGTCTTTGCACTTCAGGGTGTTTGAAGACCGGATGATCAAAACATGGTCTTTCAACGGGTCCCTCTGAATCCCTGTCGGTGCCCATCCAATCCTACCGTTCTTGTACATCTGCTAGCACCGCCTGTCCAGAGTCGCCGCGTTGTCCAACCAAGCCAGAGCCCATAATGACTTGTGGCTGTGTAGGTAAGCCTTGGGTCTTGAAAATATCCGTCCGTCTCTTTGAGCCTAGGTGAAGCTTTCCGCAGGATGTCTTGGCCTCTCCAGCATCCCGGGTCATCCACTAAGTTTTCCAGGGAGCCGATCAACCGTCCTTCACCCAGAGTTGCATTGCTCCGAGGTCTTGAAAATCTTGTCTTAACCGGTCTTGATTATTTAATCAACCTCGCATCACTCGTGTTATGCACTCAACCGAAATCCCGTCTACTCAAGCATAGCAATATGAAAACCGTGGTCAAGTATCGGGGTTGTTGTGTGCCTACCACATGATACTACAATCTATACTATAATTTCCAGGTACCTACTCGGCATGCAATTGGGCATAGTATGGTAGAACAACGATGCATAAAACATAGGTGATAGTATGATCAAAGTGACTTGCCTGGTGATGTTGACGAAGAAGAATTTCTCGAGAAATAACTTGATAGACTACTCGTCACTCACCGATGAAATCTATATAACAAACATATCATTCACATAAGCACTCATACTAGCAATCATTCTAGCAATCAAAACAAAAGAGAGAGCGAATAGGAAATCCGAAAGAAACTTCACTAAAGCTAGGAGTCTTCTACTACATCAAACACTAAATAGTTTTTTTTGTCCAACGGAAAATAATAACAAGGAACTAAGATATAAATTTAACTAAGATAAAATGAAGTATTTTTTCACAAAACTATTTGAAAGTATTTCCAAACGGGATTTGAAACAGTGGAGAAACCAATTGCAAGTTACTAAGGAACTAGAATTGATTTAAGGATAACAAATAAAAATAAAAATCAAAACTTGTTGCAAACCTACTGTTAACTAACAGAAACAAAACATAATCTTTCTGAAATATAAAAGAAAATTATTTAAAAAAATTTACAGAAAAAGAAATAGCCATAGTCCTAAAAGAGGTGAAACAGAAATTGTTTCACAAGAAACCATGAGCTAAAATACTCTAATAAATCTGAAATTTTTACCACTGATACATAAGATCACTAGTTATCAGTAGCAAAAGGAATGAAATTAAAATATATTTTTAAACTCCTGGAATAAGCAAAACGAGGTTTAAACTAAATCTGATCTAATTCAAATTTGAAAATATCAAACATAGATAAATTATATGTTTTTAAAAACAACAGAAAAATTGTGATCTACTGGAAAAAGAATCAACTCCATTGGACTTATGGATCAAAAGTTATGAGCAAAACAAACTGAAACTGCCTCTGTTTTTGAACTAAATCTGAAAAATAAAACGAACAGGGAATCCATGTGGCGGCTTCTGATTGGCTGATGGGTGTGCGTTGCATAGGCTAAACACTGGATGGCCGCTAAATAAGAAAAACCCTTTCGGTTTAAAATTACTAACATGGAACCCGTATGGTTTTATCACTAAAAACGAAGGGGTAAGTTACTCTAATCTACACCGTTGAAAATAGATCTACTGGTGGAAAGAGATAAAAAAACAAAAAGAAAGAAGGAAAGCTTACCTGCGCTACAGGAGCTTCCAGCGACGGCGGGAGGATGGGGCAGCGAGGTGGGCACTTCGACGAGGGGGGTCGCCGGCGAGGGTGGGGAAGGGGCCGGTGGAGGAGGGGGGCGCTTGGGGAAGGGGGGGCGCTTGGGGAGTCCCTGGGGTGCTTCGTCAGTTTCCTGCAGACAGGAACATCGAGGTGGTGGCATGGGCTCTGTAGGGCGACGAGGTGGAAGGGGGCGAGGTGGGGAGGCGCGGCAAGGGTGGAGTGGGGTGCAGCGAGGTAGGGGAGGGCTGCAGGGGGGTGCGGCAGGAGGGGGTGCGGCGGGAGGGGGAGTCCAGAGGGCTCCCGGAGCTTCGGCTCCGGCGAGTTTAAGGCGGGTGGCGCGGCGACGTGGGGCAGGGGGCGGTAGTGATGGCGAGGAAAATGGAGAGAGGAGGACGGTGGGGATTTATAGGCGGCCTCGGATGGCGTCCGGAAGGAAAGAAGAGGGAGATCGGGAAGGAGAGGATTCCTTCCTCCATTGATGGAAGGTTCCTGGACAGAAGGAAGTAGACGATCAGGGGAGGAAGAAAGGGGATCGGGCCCAAACCTGCCTATTGGGCCTCTGGCGATTTTCCTAATATAGGAAAATTTTCCTTTTAAATAAAACAGGAAGGTAAAAGGAAAATTTAGGAAATCAAATCAATTCCGAAAATAGAGTTTCTATATAGTAAAATTATCACAAAAATAAAATCTAAAAGATGGGCATTTTGACACGGCAAAAATAAAAACTTCAGAAAAAATTATTTTCACAAAATTGCCTAAGAGATTTATTTTCTTTTGCGAATAATTTTCAAATGACCCTCTATGTTTTAGGGTTCAAATAACTTTCAAAATGCCAGTGTGTTTGAGGGTCATGTTCCTCCTCTCTTTTCTGTTTGACAGAATGTATTTCCCGGCATTTCTTGCACGAAGAAAACAGATAGAAATGCAAAAGAATTCAAATGCAAATATCTCCCTTCAAATTCTTTATAGTTGAAGAAGTCATGTCATCTTCTCTCTTTGCTTTTAAATGATTGAATCTTTTAAAAGCAAAGAGAGAAGATGACATGACTTCTTCAACTAAAAAGAATTTGAACGGAGATATTTGCATTGAATTCTTTAGCATTTCTATTTGTTTTCTTCGTGCAAGAAATGCCGGGAAATACATTCTGTCAAACAGAAAAGAGAGGAGGAACATGACCCTCAAACACACGGGCATTTTGAAAGTTATTTGAACCCTAAAACTTAGAGGGTCATTTGAAAATTATTTGCATAAGAAAATAAATCTTTTAGGCAATTTTGTGAAAATAATTTTTTCTGAAGTATTTATTTTTGCCTTGGAAAAATGTTAATCGAGTAGAGGATTTTTTTCTTAAAATTTTGGTATATAATACCCTATATTAATTAATTTTGTTCGTTGCCTTTTTATTTATTTTAGTTTCTGTTTCGGAAAAATATTAAAATAGGAAACTTTTTTTTTAAAAAGGAAACCGCCGCGGGCGGCATTTAAGGGACTGGGCCGAATCCCTTAAGGCCCGGGACCGAAATCCCTCCAGATCGGGTGGCCGATCCCCTTCCCTTCATCTCTCCCTCACCGACGCCTGGGCCCCACCGCCCGACCTCCCCTCCCCTCGGTCTCCTCCTTCCTCCCGTCGCCTCTCCCCTTTCGTAAGAACGAGCCCGAGCCCGAGCCCCCCCGGTACGCCGCGATCCCCGCCGGATCTCCCTCCCCTTCCCCTCGGCGCCCCTCCTCTCCCCTATAAAGCACCGCCCCCGAGCACCCCCTCCTCGCCGCCGCCCTGCTCTACCCCTCACCGCCGCCCCGCCCGCACCACCTCGCCGGAGCCGACCGCAGCTCACCCCGGCACCTTGCTCTGCCTCCCCTAGCCGCCCCAACCCCCCCCCCCCCCCCGACACCACCAGAGGCTCCGCCGCCGCCGCCGCACCCCGTGCCCCTGACTAGCCCGAGCTCCCCGCCACCCCAGCGCCGCCCCGTCACCCTCACCGGAGCCGAGCTCCACCCAAGACTTCCCCGAGCCCCGCAGCTCACCCCGGCGCCTTCCTGGCCTCGCCGTCGCCACCACTTGCCGGAAGGGACTCGCCGCCGCCTCCCCGACCCGTCGCCACCGCCGAAGGACCCCCGGAGCCCCTCCCCATCGCCGGCTCTGCTTCAGCCTCGCCGGCAACCACCCGGAGCACCACCACCCCTGTAAGCTCCCCCCCCAATTTTTATCCGTTAGATCTTAGTCAACGGTGTAGATTAGAGTAGGATAACCTTTCGGTTTTTAAACAAAAAACCGCGCTGATTTTTTTATTACTTAACTATAGCCGGAGCTCTTAGTTAGATTTCGACCGTTTGCTTATATGTCTCGCAGCAAACACCCCTTAGCCAATCAGAGAGCACCACGTGTACCCCTGTCCGTTAGTTGGATTTTTCTTTTTTCTATTTAGTTCCAAAAACAGAAAAGTTCCAATCTTGTTTAGCCCATAACTTTTGATCCATAAGTCCAAATGGAGTTGATTCTTTTTCCAGTAGATCCCAATTTTTCTGTAGTTTTTAAAAACATATAATTTGTCTATGTTTGAAATTTTCAAATTTGAATTAGATCAGATATAGTTTAAACCTTGTTTTGCCTATTCCAGGAGTTTAAAAATATCTTTTAATTTGATTCTTTTTGCTACTGATCACTAGTGATCTTATTTATCAGTGGTACAAATTTCAGATTTGGTTGAGTATTTTAGCTCAGTGTTTCTTGGGAAACAATTTCTGTTTCACCTCTTTTAGGATTATGACTAATTCCTTTTCTATAATTGCTTTTAAAATATTTTCTTTTATATTACAGAAATATTATGTTTTGTTTCAGTTAGTTAAACAGTAGGTTTGCAACAAGTTTTGATTTTATTTTTAATTGTTATCATGAAATCAATTCTAGTTCCTTTGTAACTTGCAATTGATTTCTTCACTATTTCAAATCCCGTTTGGAAATACTTTCAAATAGTTTTGTGAAAAATACTTTATTTAATCTTAGTTAAATTTATATCTTAGTTCCTTGTTATTATTTTCTATTGGACAAAAACTATTTAGTGTTTGACGTAGTAGAAGACTCCCTAGGCTTATTTGAAGTTTCCTTCGGATTCCTATTCGCTCTCTCTTTTGTTTTGATTGCTAGAATGATTGCTAGTATGAGTGCTTATGTGAATGATATGTTTGTTATATAGATTTCATCGGAGAGTGACGAGTAGTCTATCAAGTTATTCCTCGAGAAATTCTTCTTCGTCAACATCACCAGGCAAGTCACTTTGATCATACTATCACCTATGTTTTATGCATCGTAGTTCTACCATCCTATGTAACATCCCAATTTTCGTAAATTCGGATGTTAATAGATCATTCATTTGCATCCCACATTTTATGCATCATTGCGTTCCTCTGAAAAATTTAATCGTTATGTGACTGCGGGCAATTTATCGGAGTGGAGATAATATGACTTCTCCCCTGCGAGTTAAAGTCACCATTTTGGTTTTGCAAATTTTCTAAACTCCGAAGTATTTTTTTGTTGAGTTTTTCGATTGAGTTGTGTGACCTATTGCATAAAACTTTTTTTTTTAAAAGTTGCATTAGGTGGAACTAGGATTCCTATATATATATTATATATATATTAGTTGTATATGTTATTTTGTTTTCTCCTAAGTTCTAGTGCATATATGTATATTAGTTCCTACTTTTTGTTAGCTAGGAATATTTTTTTTTTTTACTGTTTTGGTTTTCTTTCTTTTCTTTTTTTTGCTGCTGTTAGTTTGTTTAATAAAAAAATATAGAACTGCCAGGCCGAGCCACAAGGGCTCAGCCCAGCCCCCATGCATGCACTCCCTCCCCACGTGAGTACTCCCTCCCTTTCCTTATTTCTCTCCTTCCTTCTTTCTCTCCCTCCTTTTCCTTTTAGTCCCCACGTTCACCTCTCCCTCTCTTTCCTATTTTCTCTCCCATGATCTCCTTCCGAAAGTTCTCCCTCTCCTTCCTTCTACTCTCCTCCCCTAAGCCTATATAAACCCCCCCACCGTCACCTCTCCCCAACCCTAGCCGCCGTCTCATCCACCGCCGCCTCCACAAGCCGCCGGCGGCGCCTCACCTCACCGCCGCCCTAGCCGCCGCCGCGAGCAGCGGCAGCAGCCCGAAAGCTGCTGCACCTCGGCCTCGCCGCGGAGGAGGAGCCGTCCCCGAACTCTCTCTCCACCGCCGCCTCTTCCCCGCGGAAGAGGAACCTCACCGCCGCCGCCCGACGCCCCACCGCCCGGAGCTACTCCCTCCTTACTCGCCGGCCATCTCCTTTCTTGCCGGTGCAACACCTCCAGCAGCAGGTAGCAACCTCTCTCTCTCTATTTCATGCACTCCATCTCAGCCATTAGAAGCTTGCCACGTGTGCCTCTCATTAGCACTAGCAGTTTCGTAATTTCTGTCCAGATTTCGAAAACAGAAACTTTCAATCTTGTTTTGATCACAACTTTTTATCCCTACGTCCAATGACATTGATTATTTTTCCAGTAGCTCACAAATTTCCTGTAGTTTTTAAAAATATATAATGTTTCTGTGTTTGGAATTTGTAAATATAAGTTAGAGCAGATTTAGTTTAAACACTGTTTCGCCTATTCCAGGAGTTTGAAAAATGATATTGAGTTGATTCTTTTTGCTACTGTTTTCTAGTGATAAAACCTTACTGTGGTAGAATGTTCAGAATTTTCCAAGTATTTTTACTAGTGTTTTTAACAGAAACAAGTTTCTGCCTACCGGCGCGCGATAAATGCTTTTGCGTAGTCTTTGGCAAATCATTGCATGTGATGTTATTTTTACTCCTGGCATGATTGAATTGCTTATGGTGTGCTTTGTGTTTGTATCGGTAGATCATCCGGAGTGCGAAGCGTGTTACGTAGAGACGCTCGAGCAGGACAACTATCATCAAGGGAAGTCATCTTTGATCATGTTATTTTACCTATGTTTCCAATGCATAGTAGATCACCTTCTTTGCCCTATTTGCATGCTGCCTAGGTACTTGGAAACTTTAGTCATAGGTGTAGTATCATGTGGTAGGAACACCAACACCCCGATACTTGGCCCCGGGACGACAATGTTATATTTGCTATGCTTAAGTAGACGGGTTATCGGTTGAGTGTATTCCACGAGTGATGCGAGGTTGATATAATAACCAAGACCGGACTAAGACAAGATTTTCAAGACCTCGGACGCAATGCAACACTGGGTGAAGGACGGTTGATCGGCTCCCTGGAAAACCCAGTGGATGCCCGGGATGCTGGAGAGGCCATGTCATCCTGCGGAAAGCTTCACCCAGGCTCAAAGGGACAGACGGAGACTTCAAGACCCAAGGCTTACCTGCACAGCCACAAGTCATTATGGGCTCTGGCTTGGTTGGACAACGCGGCGACTCTGGACAGGCGGTGCTAGCAGATGTAGACGAACGGCAGGAATG